>NC_056734.1:963262344-963407344 GCF_019279795.1 Protopterus annectens | reverse complement strand
AAGACTAATTAATGATTAGTTCCTTTTCTTCCTTTGTGAGAAGTCTATACTAGCTAGGGTTATAAATACTGCCTGGTCTTCGTCTATTAAGTGGGGTAAGAATATCTTCAATCTCTCTGAGAATATTTTTATTTTTATTTATTTTACATTTGTTGACCAGGATAGTCTGACTGGATGCATGTCCATTTTCAGTGGAGGCCTGGGGAGAAAAGCTCCAAGGGTAAGCAGATACAGCATTATATAATACCAGCATTACATATTACAAACAGACAATTTACAGTGATTACATAAGTAAGCAATTTAAACAAGTTCCACAGGTTAAAGTTAATCCCGAGCGTAAGGCAGCATTAAATTAAATTACACAGTAAGCTGGTTAACAGATTTTTACCCAGGTAATATATTCATAAACATCTTATAATAGATATTCAGTAAAGATATTGGTCTGTATGAGGAACATAATTTTGGGTCTTTATTTGATTTTAAAATAGGGGATATAAATGCATATTTCCGGGATGGGAGTGCATTATTTTCATTTTGGGCCGAATTATATACTTTGTGTAGTAAGGAAATAGCCATTTTGGGGATTATCTTATATATTTCAGGAATAATTCAATCGTTGCCTGGAGCTCTGTTTAGTTTAAGCTTACTTACTTGACTTTGTGTATCTGATAAAGTAATTTGTTTATCAATAACTTCTATTTGTTCTTTGATTAGTTTATTATATATATTTTTTATTAATATAATCTCATGTTATCTTGTGTTTGAATTTGTTGTGTGGATTGATTAATTTCATCAAAGTGACATCTAAACTCTTCTAATATATCTTGTATACTATGTACTTCTCTTTTCTTTTTTACATAATGTATTTCTTTAATATAATTATATTTATTTAGCCTTTTGGTCTTATTCTTAAGGTTTGATAGATGTTTAGCATTTACGGAATAAGCAAGAAAACTTTATTTTTCTAGTGTTATCTTTGTTTTATGATGTAGGATAGATCTATATTCCTCATTTAGTTTCTATATCTCATACGTTATATTCTTTGAAGACAGGTTGTCTGTATTATTTGTGTATAGTGAGTCCAGTTTATCCTGCATTATTCTTATATCTTTGTCCCATATTTTCATCTTATTATGAAACCATTTGTTCATTTGTCCATATAAATATGCTTTTAGGGCATCCCAAATAAATATATCATGTGTGTCTGATGCTGAGTTTATATTAATGAAGTTTTATGTCTCTTCTGTTATGAATAAGTGAAAATCCTTAAGTTGTGTGAGATATGCTGGAATCCTTTTAATTTGGACACTATGGGTATTATTAATATTAACTTCAAATATAATAATATTATGGTCCAAGATTGGGCAGGATATAATTTTGCTATTGGTCAGGTTATTCATTATCTGTGTGGAAAGAAATATTCTATCAATTCTAGAATATGTTTTGTATTTATTAGAATAGAATGTGTATTGTAATGAGTTATGATCCACAAAATGATAAATGTCTTTGAGTAGGTGTAAGTCTATGGAATTTATAAGTTGTTTAGCTTGTGCTGTAATTTTTCTTTTTCCTGAGGTGATTGTATCATTAGGGTCTAAGATACAGTTGTAGTCACCTGCCATAATGATATGTCCCTCAGATAGTGAAACTATTTGATTCAATATGTGTTTAATAGTATTAGTACCAATACCAGGTAACCAATAGTTGTTTATTAATGTATATAGTTTCTTACCCATCTCAATTACAGCCAAGAAAAGCAAACCTTTATTGTCTTGGTATGTTTTGATTATTCTGGGTAATGGTAATGTTTTGTTCCACAATATTGCTACACCTCTTTTTTTTTCATACACTCTGAGCTTACTATATTTGTGCATTTATTTGTATCTAGAAAATTAATAGTATCTTTTGTTAAATGGGTTTCTTGTAAGAATACTATATTAGGTTTATGGAAAGCTAGATATTTAAATAAATTACTTCTTTTATACGGATTGTTCAAACCATTTATGTTAAGCGACATACCTTTCAACATAGTCATATTATGTAATTGTACCTGAAAGATGTGTTAGTAACATATCAACATCATATGTATAATGTGAAAATTTCCACAACAAAATGAATTTGTTCCTAGTAAAAATATTAAATCTCATGTCTTTAGGAAAAATATATTCCTTGAGCTTTATTCTCTATATTTTCTGTAAATAAGCTACTCTGTATGTCTAGAAACTCTTTTTTAAAAAACTTATTACATACACTAGATAAAAGCAAACACCCCAACCCTCTCCGCCTGGAGTTATAACCTCCTAATCCCAATGACATCTGTCACTGAGATCAACCCCTAAACTGTAACAACAGAGTACAAACGCCACTAATAACATACTTTATATACTTTAAGTTAGAAACATTAAGATAACCAAAGTCTAATGAAATCATTAATTGTCCTAATATAGTGTTATCTGGACGGTTTATACGTTCATAGATATCATATCTAATAAGAAACCTGTGTAACCTAATATATTCAAAATATGATTTACATTTCAAAATAAGGCAAATGTCTAACAGATTATTTAAAAGGACTAAGTAATTTAGCCCACTGCCTTACTAGTAACATAAATAGCAGAGGTTGTTTGTATAAACAACATTTCTATTAGGTTATCAGATAATACGTTATCCAGGACATGATGTTATTGTTCAAACCATGGTTTGTTTAAATGTAATTCTATTTTGTTTTAACATGTTTGTAACTCTCGTTATATCTCTTCCCTTTATTTAACTAACATACATGAACACGAGATGAGAGAGAGAGAAAAGAAAGAAAGAAAAAAAGTAAAACAAGGCTAACGTATTTAGGATCCCTTGTAAATAGTTATATTTAGAATGACTGTTTAGAAGACTTAAGTGAAATTATAAACAGTATGTCATTTAAATAAACATTGTATCATCCCCATATGGGATGTAGTCACTATAAACACATGTATATACAACCGCTTTCACTAGTGACAGAATAAGATATCCATTTGCAAAGTTCTTTTTAGTATACCACTTTTGTTATTCAATTATGAGGCAGCCTGAGGAAAGTGGCAAACAGTCCTCAAGTTTAATGGCAGGATGAACAACCACAAAGCCATTTATAGTTATATCAAGAATCTCCACAGCAATACCTAGGTTTGCTCTGAGTTACTGCACAATGGTACCTCATATACTGAGCTAATAGATATTGCCAACATACTGGCCATTAGACCCCTGTTAGTAATTTTGGATTCTGAGAAACTAAGCAGGGCTGCTGTTGTGCCATGGTGTGGTTGAAAGCCATGTTGTGTGGGGGAAGAGTAGTTTGTTGTTTATGAGATGGGTTAGGAGTGTTCTAAGATTTTGGACAGAGGGAAGAGAATTGCAGTGAGTTGATAGTTGTAGAGTTTGGAGATTACCTATATCCTTGTTAATTAGGTCCATGATGATGAGCGCCACAGCCTTACATATCAGACTCATCAGACTAATGGGGTGATAATTCCCAGCGTCTGTAGTTGCTCCCCCTTTATGGAGAGGGATGACTGTAGCAGTGCGCCATTCTGTAGGAACAAAGTCTGAGGTGAGACTGTGGGTGAACAGGGCACACAGATGTGGTGCTAGTTCACTTTGTAGTTCATGTAGAACATAGCCAGGGATATTATTGGGCCCCATGGAAGCTGTATTCTTGTCCTTGGACAATGCAGTTTCAACCTGTGCCGCAGTAATGCTGGATGCCTGGCATCATTCCGGTATTGTGATTAGTCCTTTGGGGGGGTAAAGTTGGCACTGAATCTAATGGCCAGTATGTTGGCAATATCTATTAGCTCAGTATATGAGGTACCATTGTGCAGTAACTCAGAGCTAACCTAGGTATTGCTGCGGAGATTCTTGATATAACTATAAATGGCTTTGTGGTTGTTTTTAGTGTCTGCCACAATACTGCCTTCATAGGTGGCTTTAGAGGACTTGATGAGGGACCTCAACTTTTTGTTGATGCTAATAAAGGAGTTTTGCCAGTCTTGGGACTTCACTATTTTCTGCAATAGTTTCTTCCTCCTGTTGTAGAGTTTATTAATGGAAGGGGACCACCAAACTGGCTTCCTTTTTTGGAGGACAGCATCTTGGTTCTGTTGGGTACGGCTAGTTCCATGAATTTATGTATGTGTTTGTACAGTGCATTTGTGTATGATTTGGCAGTCCTGCATCTATTTTTCATTGGCATGGGTGCCATGAAGTTAGAAATCTCTGTTTTTAGGAGCCCAAAGTCAGCTTTGGAGAAGTTTTTCATGGTGGTTACCTTTGCAGGGGGTCTGGTGAGATGTGGATTTTCATGGTAATTAGTTTGTGGTCCAGGTAGGAATTGACTATTGATGTAGAGCAATGGTCACCCATGTTAGTAATAACCAGGTCAAGGATGTTGCTTCCTCTAGTGGGGGTAAGAATGAGCTGGTCCAAAGCACTGGAATTAATGTATTCTAGAAAGTGTTGGGCCACTGTATTGCTGCATGGATATTTTTCACAGTTGATGGAGGGGTAGTTGAAGTCGCCTAGTATGAGGGTGTTGGGTTGGACCCTAATAGATTCCAGTGGGCTTAGAAATGTGGAGTGACAGTCTTGGGACATGGTTGGGGACCTATAGCAGGCTATGACCTGAATTGCCATCTTACCCAATGTTAGTTGTACCTGAAGTATCTCAGATGTGTCATGCTGGGCTGTGTCAGTCTGGAGGTGTGCATATCCTTTATGAATATGGAGACACCACCACCTTTGGAGCTTTGGTCCATGTTTTGGGAAAGGTGTGAAATTAATTATAGCCTGGTAGCGCAGGGGTGCGTTCTGCTGCTTTAAACCAGGTATCCGTTACAGCACAAATGTCAATATTCTCCATTTTGAGGAGTGCTTCGAGTGAGTGCATCTTGAGATTTAGACTTATAGCGCTGAGTAGCATGACCCTCAGATTGCATTTATTTGTAGCTGTTACAGCGGTAATTTGGTCTTTGGAAAACCACCTAAAAAAGGCACAATAAGGGTGGCAAGAGCCTCAGCCAGTACCCAGTAACCCAGGAGTGACAGATGCAGGCCATCTCTGGCAAATCATCAGGGGTCCATCAGTTATGTCATCCCAAGCAGACAGATACTGGATCCCCTTAGAATGACACCAGAAACTTAGCCAATTGTTGAAGTCAATCATTTTCTGCTTGTACTGAGGTATCATTCTGGGTGACTGTAGGATGCTGCTCAGAGCTAGGATCATACCTGCCTGGGCCACATAATCAGAGTGCTCCACCATGTCTCTTTTCATGTAGTCCAGGGAGGTGCGTCTCAGGTCATTCACACCCACATGGACAATGACAGAGTCGTACTTGGTGTGGAGTAACTTGAGTGTGTGTGTGTGTGTGTTATGAGTCGGATCCTGGCACCTGACAGACAGCTGACTGTTACCTTCTCCTTATTCAACCTAGTGAGTGGGACATCAGTGTACCTCACCATTGAGTCACCAATGATTAATATATTAGGCAAGTTGTTTTGCCTTAGGGGCTTAGGTTAAAGGGCACATGTGAGCTATGTGTGTTATGGTTTGTGCTGTGTTGTGGTGGTCGAGTGCATTTTTGCCTTGGAGGCAAAAATACTGTTTGGGTAGATTTTTATTGAGAGCCTCCATGGAGGTGGGTATGTGGTTTGTGTTTTTATGTGAGAGCTGTGATGGTGGGTGTTCTGGAGGGCTATGTGTTCCATGTGGTGTGGTGCAGGTGTTGACCTTCTCCTCTTGACCAGTTTTTCCAGTCTTGGCTGGAGAGTGCGGGGCTTCCAGTTTAAAGATATAAGTGCATCTCTCACACTTCTGAGTTTTGGGAGGTAAGAGGAGAGGGTTATCTGTGTACATGAGGAAGTTGCTACACTGTCTCAGAATGCCCAAATTCACTAAGTTAAAAGGAGAAAGCACAGGGAACCATCCTTTAGACATGCTAGGAGGGATGGTCATCATTACTAAGCACTGGAGCTGTTTCCTTATAGGACGTCTAGTGCTGATAGCGCTTAAGTGTGCTACAATAATTGCTACAAAAAGTCTGATGAAGTGCTAGGTGAATAAGCTAATTAAAGTGCAAGAGAGATGATATCTAGCAAGATCTAAGGGAAAAATTGAAGAGCAGACTTTCTGGCACTGGTAATAGTTTACCTCAGCTTAGTGGCACTGCTCGGCACACAAACACAGGCTTTTAAACCAGAAAGTTGAAGGGGATTCAAAACTGCCCAAATGGCCAATAAATTACAATTTTTGGGCCAGAAACCACTGCTCTTATGGTAGATAGGCTAGCTAGTGCTTAAGCTAAAAGGCTTCCCTCCAACACACAAAGGTCTGAGGGACTCAGAAACTTACAAAAGAGTCCTGGATACAGAAAATCTGTATCTGGACTAGACTAGTTACAGGAAAGGTGGGAAACAAGCTAAGAACTTTTTTTTTTGCAGAAAAGCAGTTAAACAGTAATAAAAAACAATTTAAATGCAGTGCAAGCTAGCACAGAGTGTGTAGCAATATTAAGGCAAATACAGTTTAAATAAATGCAGTTAAATTAAAAATGACTTAAAACAAGTGCAAAAAGCAGTAAATTCAGAAAAAAATAAAAATAAAGGCACTTAAAGTCTCTCTTTCTCCTTCTAGTTGCTCTTGTAGCCTGCAGGATGCCAAAACGGGATCCACGGAGCTTAAACAAGGGCAAACCTGCACAAACATGGGCTTTTAAACCAGAAAGTTGAAAGGGATTGACAACTGCCCAAACGGCCAATAAACTACAATTTCTGGGTCATAAACTACTCCTCTTGTGGTAGATAGGCTACCTAGTGCTTACCACTCCCACTGATAAGCTGGAAGGATTCCCTCCAGCACAGAAAGGTCTGGAGGACTCAGAAACTTACAAAAGAATCCTGGACACAGCAAATCTGTATCTGGACTAGACTAGTTAGAGGAAAGGCGAGAAACAAGCTTAAAACTTTTTTTTTTTTTTTTGCAGAAAAGCAGTTAAACAGTAATTAAAACACTTTAAATGCAGTGCAAGCTAGCACACTTGAATGTGTAGCAATATTAAGGCAAATACAGTTTAAATAAATGCAGTTAAATTAAAAACAACTTAAAACAAGTGCAGAAAGCAGTAAAACTCAGAAAAAAATCTAATTTTGACCTGTTGTTTAGATAGATTTCTAAGTTGTCTAAAAATTTTCCTCTTTTGTTGTATTCCATCTTTATACCATGATTTCTGGCTCTGTCTCTGTTTAGCATAAGCTGTTTGGTTTCTTTGTTGAGCCATGGAGCAGAGTTGCTTTTGGCTTTAGTTGTTCTTATGGGAGCTATCTCGTTTAGTATCTTAAGGAATGTTTTACTGAAACAGGTAACAGCATCTTTAGTGATTTTTAAAGTATTCCAGTTGTATTGGGAGAGGTAATTTATAAAAGTGTTGTTAATTTATTTATTTATTTATTCAAATGTGATTGCAGGAAAAGTCCGACTGGGTCAAATCCCATTCTCAGTGGAGGGTCTGGGAGAAAAGCTCCAAATTATTGCAAAGTATTTTAAGAACAATAATTTTCTAATTTTCAAAAATAAAACAAAAACATCTGCAGTTTAAATAATTATAACAAATTAGTGCTAATATAAAAACATTGGTTAAGAATCAGTGCAAGTTATATGAGAATCATTTAATATTTATGGAAACGTTAGTTTGCAGAGATATTAAAGATAAGTTAGTTTACTACAAACAGGAATTGCAATATAAAGTGAGGGGAAAACAGGCTTATGGTATATTTAGAGAGAAAGACATGAAGAACAAAAGCCAGGAGCTTGTGTCACCACCACAGAAACAAACTCAAAAAGTAATCCACTATATAACAGTGAGAAACCACCACCGTCTACAGGTTAAAACCAGGAACTTGTTTAATAATCCACAACTTAGTAGATCTTGGTAGAACTTAGTAGTTGTGGATTATTAAACAAGTTTCTGTTTTTAACCTGTGGTCATTGGTGATTTCTTCCTGTTATAGAGTAGATTACTTTTTTTGCTTTGCTTCTGTGGGGTGACACAAGCTCCTGGCTTTTGTACTTCAGGTTTTTATCAGTTCCTTGTATGTTGCTTGAGAAAGTCAGGGAAGAGAATTTAATAGCAATAAGTGAAAAAGGGAGAGTAAGGACGTAAAAGGAATGAAAATGTACTTGTTAACATTTAGGGATATAGCTTATCCTGGTTTTGAGCAAGAATAAAGCCAAATTTAAGCTAGAAAGTCTTTCTGAGTGGTTTTGAAAGATGGGCTGGATGATATTGACCTGATGGATACCGATAAGAAGTTCCAGGCCTTAGCAACCTTGTATGAGTATGGACAATGCCAAGCAGATTTGATAGGTTTGTAGACAGACAGGAGTTTTTGGTCACTGGATTGCAATGACCGAATGGGAACATAGTTGTGTAGAATGTTTTTTAGTGCTGGAAATGCAGATGGATGCTGGATAATTTTATAGGTGTTAAGAAGCTGTGTGTGTGTGTTAGTTGATGAGGGAAATCTAAACAATTTAGGCTTTTTAGTGCTATACATTGGTGGGTTCTGAAAGAGGTACCCCTGCAAATTTAGTAACTTTGTTACAGCATTATATAAGATTTTTTAATTTTTGTGAAGCCTGGAGGTTAATAAGGATGGGAGCACCATAAAGAAGTGTAGGGAGGAGATAAGTAGTGGCAAGTGTAGTTTTAGTTGCAGCAGTGAGAAAGTTTTTCATTCTGTAATGCTTCCCTAGTTTTTGACGAGTTTTTCTTATGCAATTTTGTATATGCAGGCTGAATGTAAGCTTATCATCCACTATCACCCCTAATAATTTGTTTTGATAGATGACTTCACTGGTTATATTATCAAGAGAGAGGGGACTTATATATATTTTTTTAATGAGAGGGGGATTTGGGGGAAAAAAAGTCATAGTTTGGTCTTTTTTTGGTTAACATGAGTTGTGAGTTACAAAGCCATGTTTCAGTGACAGTTAAAACCTCCTGAGTAATGTTTTTGGAGGTGTACCATGTTGTCAGATGGGCAAATGAGAGTGGAATCATCTGCATATTGTATTAGGGTGACCTGTTGTGTGGATGTATAGAGGGTGTTGGTGAAAATGTTAAGGAGGTGGGGACCATGAATAGAGCCTTGTGGTAGACTGGTAGTGACTGGGAGAGAAGAAGAGGATGGTGCCATTTTACTGACTGATACCTATTGGACAAGTAGTTTTTGAACCACAGAAGGGTGGGCTGAGGGAGTCCTAGTCAGGACATTTGAAGTAGAAGTTTGCATTGACAAACTGTGTCAAAGGCTTTAGACAAGTCTAAAAATAAGCACAAGACTAGTTTACTATTATCTCTAACTTTATTAACAGTATCTATATAAGTTAGAAGGGCAGTGCTAGTACTACGGGAAGGATAGAAGCCATGTTGTGTAGTGGATAGGAGTTCTTCCTGCAGGAAATAGTTTAGCAATTGTTTTTTAATACATTTTTCAAATATATTGGCAAGGGGAGATAAGATTGCTATAGGTCTAAAGTTATTAATATCTGTTGAATTTCCTCCTTTGTGCAGAGGGATAATGTTTGATTTTCTTTCAGAGAGAGGAGTAACGTGGGATTCCTGGATTGATCTATTGATAGGGAATGAGACAGGATAGGCAATGCTATTGACTGTTATTTTTAGGTACTTGCTTGGAAGGTCATTATCTGAAGAAGAGCGTGGTTTAAGTTTGTTTAAGAGTAGTTTTATATAAGATGTAGACAGGTTTGAAGGTGAAAGTGGATGTGGTAATATGTGGCTGTTGGGCAGAGTTGGGATTAGATGATGAGGAATCTTTGGTTAGAGATGCTATACTATGTATAAAGTAAGAGTTGAACTGTATTGCAGTTTTCTGTGGTGAGTTATCGGAAGATGCGTTTGGGTTTAATTTTTGGCCCGGATGTAAGATTTCTTTAATGGATGTCCAGTTTTTTTAAGACTGTGTTTACTATTATTTTGAAAGTTATTATAGTATAGTTTTTTTGTCTTTATTTGTTTTTTAGTACAACTGTGAAGTATTCTAATGTTTTCAAGATATTGAGATGTTTAATATTTCTGCCATTATTTTGATGCTTTTTCTCTATCCTGCATTAGCATTCTACTCTTTGTGAACTGTATTATTTGTTTTAGCCTGTTCCTTCTAGGGGGTGCACGGCTATTTAGGATATTTAGAAAAGTTGTATTTTCCCACACTCAGATCAAATTATAACTGAGAGCAATTATAGTGGGCTTCCCACATTCAGGTCAAATTATAACTGAGAGCAATCCTAGAGGGCTTCCCAGCCACAGGTCAAATTATAATTGAGAGCAATCCTAGCAGTCTTCCTACACTTAGATCAAATTATAATGGACAGCTGTTCTAGTGGGCTTGCCACCCTCAGGTCAAATTATAACAGAGAGCAATCCTAGCAGGCTTTCCACCCTCAGGTCAAATTATAACTGACAGCAATCCTACTAGGCTTCCCAGCCTCAGGTCAAATTATAAATGAGAGCAATCCTAGTGGACTTCCCACCCTAAGCAAAAAATTATTCCTGAGAGCAATCCTAGTGGGCTTTCCAACTTCATTTCAAATTATAACTGAGATTAATCCTACCAGACTTCTCACCCTTATATCAAATTGTAACTGGGAGCAATCCTAGTGGGCTTCCCACCTTCAGGTCAAATTACAACTGAGAGCAATCCTAGCAGGCTTCTCACCCTCAGGAGAAATTATAACTGAGTACAATCCTAACAGGCTTCCCACCCTTAGGTTACATTATAACTGAGATCAATCAGTTTATAGCCAGTACAAAGCAATTAACAAAGAGATACAAAGTAAAACTGGTTTGCTGTAATTTCCTGAGCTTAAATAAGTGGCATATGCACTATAGTCTACTGGTCAAGAAAAAGGGGACAGTAGCCAACTTATTAAGAGGTCCTTAAAGTGTAAGTATTATTTCACAGAGTCTTTTAAATCACAGAGCAGGCATGTATCTGACTGATTAAAGTTAATATACAGCAAGGTTCATCATGATAAATGTGCTTGCATTACATAATGACAAAATTCTCTGTAAACTTGTCGGAGTAAATCCATGTGGCAGAGCTCCTGCAGTATCAAAGTCAGATGTAGCAACCGCAGGCTATTATGCAATGACAAAATTCTCAGTAAACTTGTAGGAGTGGGGCCTTGTAACAGAGCTCCTGCAGTATCAAGGTTACAAGCTTGTATGCAATGACAACATTCAGACTAAACTTGTAGGAGTAATTTCTTGTGGCTGAGCTCCTGCAGTATCAAGGTCAGATGTAGTGACGATAGTCTCTGATCTATGAAGGAAGATAGTGACTGAATTAAAAGAGGAGTCTAGGTAATACAGATGGGGAGATGGTCACTGATGTTGTCTGGGAGACAGCCAAGGGTACTTATGTTTGAGGGTGAGGTGGTAAGTATCCAGTATAGTAGTGTGTGTCTGTTACTATGTTTGTCGATTCTAGAGGGAGAGGTGATTACAGGAGTGAAACTGCATAGGTTAATAGAGAGGGTAGGAAAGTCAGTGATTACAAGTAAATAGCCAATATTCACATCCCCAAGTATAATAGTTTCTTTATTTACTTTAGTAGAAATCCATTGAAGGATGTCATTGAGAATGGGAATGTTGTTGCCTGGGGAAATATATAAGGCAGCAATGCAAATAGTTTTGTGTTTGTTCAGCTGTAGGAGGGTAATAGATATTTATGTATTGGGATAGTTGGAGAGACTCGGTGGGTATCTGGTGATTTTTACTGTGTTTTTAAATGTATTGCAATCCCTCCAGCTTTATTGTGTACTCAATTGTTTCTTATTATACTGTAGCCCGGGTGAAGAATGTCTTCTTCTTTAGTGTTTGGTTTTACCCAAGTTGCAGTAATGATTAGAATATCTAGATTGTGTGCTGCAATGCATGCATGGAGATATGGAATTTTGTTGCAGAAGTTTCTGAGACTTATGTACATTAATAGTATGTTGTAATTAGAATAAGTGGGTTGTGTACTGGTAATCATGAGAGCTTATGGGTTAGATGGGATTTAGTTGGTTTGAAGGGATGGTCCAATGTTAGGGTGGATGTTTCCACACAGTGAGAGATTAGAAGTGTGAAAGAAGTTGTACCATTTTTTATATTTATTTTATAAGTCTGGTACTGATATATGGGCCTGGTTATTCTCTTGATATAACCTGATATCTTAATGGGTAGAGACTGTGTGCAGTTTTGTAGTTGATGGGTGGGTGCTTGTTAACTAGGAGTACAGAGTTGGGGAATAGAGTATTGAGGAAGGGGAGTGTGGTAAGATGTGGCAATGGTGAGTATGCTTAGTATAACTGAGAGTGAAGACTGGAGGAGTAGCATATTATACTTAAGTTAGGGAAAGAGAGATTTAGCTGGGTGTTATATATTATTTTTGTTGGAGATGACTGGGGAGGTGAGTTAGGCAGGCATGTGATTGCAAATTGAGGAGTTAGACCAGTTTGGATGCCTCAATGAATTTGGTTGGTTGGTTTGTTGGAGGGGGTGGGGGATAGAATGTTATAAGTTTAGATAAAGTGGGGGGTGGGAATAGGGGGTAAGATAGGGGAGCGGAGTAAGCCCGAGCATAGTGAGGCTAATGGAATGGGCTAAGAAGGTGGCACAGCTGCTGTGGGTGTAAGCCTAAAACCTATATGGGAATGGGTAATAAAATTGAAGTAGTGTCCCACTTACAAGGCTGAACAAGGAGAAATTACAGTCAGCTGCCTGTCGGGTGCCAGGATCCACCACATAATGCATGCACTCAAGTCACTCCACAACAAGTACAAATATGTCTCTGTCATTGTCCATGTTGGAGTGAATGACTTGAGAAGTACCTCCCTGAACTACATGAAAAGAGACATGGAAGAGCTCTTGGATCATGTGTTCCAGGCAGGCATGACCCTAGCCCTGAGTAGCATCCTGCCTTTGCCCAGAAAGATATCACAATATAAGGGCAAAATGACTGACTTCAACAATTGGCTAAGCTTCTGGTGTCATTCAAAGGGGGTCCAGTATCTGTCTGCCTGGGATGACATGATCAACAGACCACGATGCTTTGCCACCCCTATAGTGCCTTTTTTAGGCAAAGTTCAAATGACAAAACCTCCACCATAACAGGTATAAGCATGCAAAATCTGAAGGTAATGCTACTCCATTCTAGAAGTCTAAACCTCAAAATGCACTCTCTCAAGGCACTCCTAAAAATGGAGAACATCGAAATCTGTGCAGTAACTGAGACCTCGTTCAAGGCTCCAGAGAGCACCACTGCAACACCAGGCTACAACTCTTACCACACTTTTCGGCAACCAAACCAGGACCGAAACACTAAAGGTGGAAGAGTGTCCACAGTCAACAAGGATATTCACACCACCAGGCTAGTTGCCCAACACAATGCATCTGAAATTCTCCAGGTGTAACTAACAATAGGTAAGACTGCAATCCAAATTGTAGCTTGCTACAGATCCCCCACCATGCCTCAAGATTCTCACTACACCTTTCTAAACATACTTGTAAATATTAAGATACAACCAAACACCCTAATAATGGGTGATTTCAACTACCCTGCCATTAACTGGGAAAACTACTAGTGTACCAACACCATAAATTCCAATGCCCTGGATCAACTAATCAATAGTCCCACAAGGGGCTCCAATTTCCTAGACCTGGTCATTACCAACATGGGAAATTGATGCTCCACACCTATGGTCACCCCCTCATTGGTCAGGTCTGACCATAAACTAATCACCCTTAATATCCACATCCCTCCCCTACCTCCCAGTAAGGAAACCTCCATAAAAAACTTCTCCAAAGCCAACTTCTTGCTACTCAAGTCAGAAGTGACAAACTTCATGACACCCATGCAGATGGGAACTGAAAGTTCTACTGCTAAATCCTACACTCAGGCACTGTACAAGCACATCCACTCATGCATGAATCGTGCCATCCCAAATAGAACCAAGATGCTCTCCTCCAAAAAAAGGAAGCCAATCTGGTGGTCCCCTGCCATAAACAAACTTTACAACAAAAGGAAGAAACTGTTGCAGAAAAGAGGAAAATCCCAGGATGCAAAAAACTCCCTTACCAGCCTCAGTAAGAAGCTGAGATCCCTCATAAAATCCTCCAAAGCTAGTTACGAAAATAAAATTGCCAAAGATTCCAAAGACAGCCACAAGGCATTCTATAACTATGTCAAGAATCTAAATGGCAATGCTCAGATCTGCTCTGAGCTACAACAGAATGGCATTAAATATACTGATCCCAGGGATATTGCCAATATCCTGGCAGATCGATTCAGTGCCAACTTCATATAAATAAATATCATTGGCTGCAGTAGGACTAGATGTCACCTGTTTACCTGCACAAGCGCATGCCATGCATGATCATGCCTATGCAACATGGGGTCCCTTATAACTGCTGCCAGATGGTCATCATTAGTCATAGTGGGACTGGAACTGGGAGCTGCAGTATCAGCATGGGTCACTTCATCACCAGACTAGTACATGAGCATGTTATGCAGAATGCAACATGCAATAAACATCCTGCATGCAGAAACTGGGTCATACTGAAGGGCATCATGGACTCATCCAGGCACCTGAAACATCTCTTCAGGAGGCCAAAGACCCTCTCAATGGCAATACAGGTCTGGGGCAGGAATGTGTTATACATAGATATCCAGCATTGCCTGGAAAAAAAGAGAGAGATGGAGAAGGGGATGAGGGAGACAAAAATCCTTAGTATTCAGCAATACATTTTAACATGAATAACTACTTAAATACAATATATAAAAAAACATTCTCCCACTTACCAACAAGATGACCACTGGACATCCTACCATGAAGGAAGAAGCAGTAAAGTGAGTTAGTATGCCAGGTACAGAAATTGGCTGCACTGCTAGGATGCTGGGCAGTTACATTGGTTATGCACCCCCATGCATCACATACTACCTGGCAACTGATGGAATGTTAGCCCTTGCTACTGTGGTACTACTCCCCCTATGGACCAGAAGAGGCCCTAATTGCAACACGGGTGCAATTTATTGCACCAAATACCTCAGAGAAATATGCCAGCCCATATAAGGTATGCATAGTCCTGGCTTGATCCTGATGTGGTACTGGGAAATAGATATTCTAAGCCACACATGCAAAGAATACATCCAGGAGCTTCTACAGTATCCTTGAGTAAGAAGGCTGTAAGATCTCCAACATGTCCCCAGGCTATCTCTGGAAGGTCCCTTTAACAAATTTAGTGAGGGCTATACATACCTTGGTCATTCCTCCAGTGCCCCTACGGGGGTCAAGCATACCCACTAAGACCCTTACAGTGTCCCTTTCCACTCTGAACCGATCAAGGATTTCCTGATTGTCAAAGTTATAATAAGTTTTCCTTTGTTTATATTTTTGTCTTCTTGGCTAGTGAGCACCACTGGCACAAAGAGTTTTGGCCCGGCCAAGACAAGCAACTCAGACTTGGAAATAGCAAAGCTAGCATCAGGTGACAGCATTTTCAACTGGAACTCTAATAGATTTGTGCAACTTGTCTTTATATAGCGCAGTACAGAAAAGTGGAAAAATCTGACTGAATTGCAATTGGTGTATAACACACTTCATCAGCATACAAAGATTTACATCATTCCTCATTTCCAACTCATTATTTGCACATTTGCATAGGCATATTCTAGGTCATCGTGCATTTGTGTAAATGGCCACTATGAACTGCAGTTCAGCAGCGCTCGGCGATAAACAGCAAGGACAGCCTAAGTGCATTGACAGTTATGACAGCAGCATTTTTCAGAAAGAAAAAAATAATTGACATGTCCTTTTGATAAAGTAAATGTATTGTTTTTGTACCAAAGATAAAATTAAAAAAAAAAATTAAGGCCAAGTAAATAAAGTTTTTTTTAAATTATATTCTAATATTTATTTTGATTGCTGCAGTGATCTGTTTATGCAAAGGTACCATAATAAAAATTACTACTAGTAATTCCAGAAACAGGCTTTTGTATATAAACCTGCTTACAGCGAAGATTGTCACTAAAGAAACTGTTAAGCTGTAGAGATTTATTACATCAAACTGAGTAAAAATAAAATGTTAAATACCATTCACAATTTTGTATATCAGTAATCATGCTTGCAATGACAGTGTCAAAGGTAAACCAACTAATGTTGGGGTAAACTAATAAATATTCTTTTTTATACTATTTGTATAACTGCGTTGAACTGCATAATATGTAGAGAACGGAATGCGTTCCTGTTTGGTAAATAGCTTTCTTTGAAAGTGGATGTGAAGTGGGTTTTAATGTACAACTAATTTATGCATTTAAATGTTTACTAGTACTTTTCCAACTCCACTAATGTCACATACACTGACACAGCTCCACTGATGTCGCATTCACTGACACAGCTCCACTGATGCTGCATACACTGACAGAGCTGCACTGATATTGCATATACTGACAGAGCTCCACTGATGTTGCATACACTGACACAGCTCCACTGATGTCGCCTACACTGACACAGCTCCACTGATGTTGCATACACTGACAGAGCTCCACTGATATCGCATATACGGACACAGCTCCACTGATGTCACATACACTGACACAGCTCCACTGATGTCACAAACTGACACAGCTCCACTGATGTTGCATACGCTGACACAGCTTCACTGATAACACAGCTCCACCAATGTTACATATTTTGGTGCTGGCACAGAAAACACTATGTTTTTTCCTGTCAGAGCAAAATATATGATAAAGTAATGCCTAACAGACTGTAAAGCAAGATCTGGAAGTATTTAAAAAACTGAACAAATCCATACTACACTAAGTACTGAGTATGCGTTAAAAGCTGATGAGTTAAGTTTCATTAGAGTTTCAACAGAGTTTCATGTGAAAAAATTGTGGTGTTCAACTTCTGATTTGTTGCTTATAATCTGAGTGTCATTTATGGTAAGAGAGAGTAATAATATATGCTGTATTCTTTTCTTAGCAGCGATAAAGCTCAAATCCTACCACTCCCTTCATATATGTGCTGCAATACATTTATTTTATAAAGCTTGAAAAAGATCTCAGCCTGATTTGGTAAGTATAGTACGGTTAAATTAATATATTTTTCATATCCATTTAAAAGTGCAGTAGAGCATTTGTAAGGCTTGCAGGATGGATGAATAATTATAACAACTTTACTAAAACATCATATTGACAAACCCATTAAACACAAAGATGAGGATATAACAAAAACTCCTGCCTTACAGAACTCAATCCAGGGTATCCAAAGGTTAATACTAGGCTAATTGCCCATGTGGGGCATTTAGGCCTAGCTAGTTATCCCATTTACAATGTGTGTTTATAAGGTAAACACTTCAACCATTATGCCAACCCTCAACCCCTTATGTTAAAGTATGTGTATTAGTATCCAGTACAGAAAACAAATTCCTTTCAAAGGAAGTTATGCATGTGCCGTTTTGTAAAATGTACCACTAATTAAGTAATACTGAGAATTATAAACATGCAACAGGGAAGAAATATAAAAGCACAGAACATTTTAACTGTAACAGTGGTTTAGCTGACTGCATGTGTGTACTCATTTGTTTATTTATTTATGTAAAGCTTTGTTAACTAGGTATGTAAACTGGTCTAAAGACTCTTTTTAGACATATCCTGGATAAAAAGGAACAGTAAACAGAGAGACAGTGCATACACAACATTACCTATAGTAATAAACAATGCATAAGGTATTATAAAGAGCATTTGATATAAAATCTATAGGAGTTATCTTACAATATGGTAGCATTGTCGCCTCACAGCAAGACGTTGTGCCGTTCGATTCTCAGCTAGAGCGTCTTCTGTGTGGAAACATGCGTGAATGGGCGTACCTTCGTTGAAGGCTGTGGTCAGGGCTGGCAAACTCGGCATGTAAAAAATCTACTACCAATGATTAGTGGACTGGAGTTCTGCTGTGGCGACACCTAACCGGGAAAAGCTGAAAGACACAAACAAACAAAGTTGAGATAAGACTGCATAACGCTCAACAAGGAGAGTGATACACATATTAAATGTTGTCAGTGGTTACACTGCACACAGGGAATAACACATTGTCTTCAAAGTTACTTTATGATAAGTGAACTGCAAACAGCAAGCAACTACCTAACCAGCAAGTGTACAGCTATCTAATCTACCAGAAATACCTGTGTAGTCTATGCCCAGCCTTCTACATATGCAAGGCAAGTAGAAACTTAAAGCAAAAGAAAGTAAAGAGCAGTGTTATGCATCTTCTATTAGAAACACTTCTTTATTTAGGCAATCGTTGAATTACAGTAAGTTTTTATGAATTTTAGATTTGTTTGTATTGGAAAACATTTATGATCATGAAAGATGAGAGAATATTTGACAATATTTTAAAGAGGATACAATTGAACTGGCAAGTGCATTTTATAGGAAGCCGGTTTTAAGGCTTAGCTCTTCACTGTTGGAGTAAAGAAAAAACTTCAGCTAAAGCCCAAGTGACCAGACATCAATTAGATAGGCAGGCAAGGTATTTTGGGGAGAGAGCAAGCATTCAGGCAGACCCTCCATGGCAGAGTCCAGGTGGAGGCCAAGGATGTGCAGAGAGTGTTACATTAGAAGGATGTGCAGAGAGTGTTACATTAGAAGGATGTGCAGAGAGTGTTAGATTAGAAGGATGTGGCAGAGAGTGTTATATTAGAAGGATGTGCAGAGAGTGTTACATTAGAAGGATGTGCAGAGAGTGTTACATTAGAAGGATGTGGCAGAGAGTGTTACATTAGAAGGATGTGCAGAGAGTGTTACATTAGAAGGATGTGCAGAGAGTGTTACATTAGAAGGATGTGCAGAGAGTGTTACATTAGAAGGATGTGGCAGAGAGTGTTACATTAGAAGGATGTGCAGAGAGTGTTACATTAGAAGGATGTGCAGAGAGTGTTACATTAGAAGGATGTGGCAGAGAGTGTTACATTAGAAGGATGTGCAGAGAGTGTTACATTAGAAGGATGTGCAGAGAGTGTTACATTAGAAGGATGTGCAGAGAGTGTTACATTAGAAGGATGTGGCAGAGAGTGTTACATTAGAAGGATGTGCAGAGAGTGTTACATTAGAAGGATGTGGCAGAGAGTGTTACATTAGAAGGATGTGCAGAGAGTGTTACATTAGAAGGATGTGGCAGAGAGTGTTACATTAGAAGGATGTGCAGAGAGTGTTACATTAGAAGGATGTGCAGAGAGTGTTACATTAGAAGGATGTGCAGAGAGTGTTACATTAGAAGGATGTGCAGAGAGTGTTACATTAGAAGGATGTGCAGAGAGTGTTACATTAGAAGGATGTGCAGAGAGTGTTACATTAGAAGGATGTGGCAGAGAGTGTTACATTAGAAGGATGTGCAGAGAGTGTTACATTAGAAGGATGTGGCAGAGAGTGTTACATTAGAAGGATGTGCAGAGAGTGTTACATTAGAAGGATGTGCAGAGAGTGTTACATTAGAAGGATGTGCAGAGAGTGTTACATTAGAAGGATGTGGCAGAGAGTGTTACATTAGAAGGATGTGCAGAGAGTGTTACATTAGAAGGATGTGGCAGAGAGTGTTACATTAGAAGGATGTGCAGAGAGTGTTACATTAGAAGGATGTGGCAGAGAGTGTTACATTAGAAGGATGTGCAGAGAGTGTTACATTAGAAGGATGTGCAGAGAGTGTTACATTAGAAGGATGTGCAGAGAGTGTTACATTAGAAGGATGTGCAGAGAGTGTTACATTAGAAGGATGTGCAGAGAGTGTTACATTAGAAGGATGTGGCAGAGAGTGTTACATTAGAAGGATGTGCAGAGAGTGTTACATTAGAAGGATGTGCAGAGAGTGTTACATTAGAAGGATGTGCAGAGAGTGTTACATTAGAAGGATGTGGCAGAGAGTGTTACATTAGAAGGATGTGCAGAGAGTGTTACATTAGAAGGATGTGCAGAGAGTGTTACATTAGAAGGATGTGCAGAGAGTGTTACATTAGAAGGATGTGGCAGAGAGTGTTACATTAGAAGGATGTGCAGAGAGTGTTACATTAGAAGGATGTGCAGAGAGTGTTACATTAGAAGGATGTGCAGAGAGTGTTACATTAGAAGGATGTGGCAGAGAGTGTTACATTAGAAGGATGTGCAGAGAGTGTTACATTAGAAGGATGTGCAGAGAGTGTTACATTAGAAGGATGTGCAGAGAGTGTTACATTAGAAGGATGTGGCAGAGAGTGTTACATTAGAAGGATGTGCAGAGAGTGTTACATTAGAAGGATGTGCAGAGAGTGTTACATTAGAAGGATGTGCAGAGAGTGTTACATTAGAAGGATGTGCAGAGAGTGTTACATTAGAAGGATGTGGCAGAGAGTGTTACATTAGAAGGATGTGCAGAGAGTGTTACATTAGAAGGATGTGCAGAGAGTGTTACATTAGAAGGATGTGCAGAGAGTGTTACATTAGAAGGATGTGCAGAGAGTGTTACATTAGAAGGATGTGGCAGAGAGTGTTACATTAGAAGGATGTGGCAGAGAGTGTTACATTAGAAGGATGTGCAGAGAGTGTTACATTAGAAGGATGTGCAGAGAGTGTTACATTAGAAGGATGTGCAGAGAGTGTTACATTAGAAGGATGTGCAGAGAGTGTTACATTAGAAGGATGTGCAGAGAGTGTTACATTAGAAGGATGTGCAGAGAGTGTTACATTAGAAGGATGTGCAGAGAGTGTTACATTAGAAGGATGTGCAGAGAGTGTTACATTAGAAGGATGTGCAGAGAGTGTTACATTAGAAGGATGTGGCAGAGAGTGTTACATTAGAAGGATGTGCAGAGAGTGTTACATTAGAAGGATGTGGCAGAGAGTGTTACATTAGAAGGATGTGCAGAGAGTGTTACATTAGAAGGATGTGGCAGAGAGTGTTACATTAGAAGGATGTGCAGAGAGTGTTACATTAGAAGGATGTGCAGAGAGTGTTACATTAGAAGGATGTGGCAGAGAGTGTTACATTAGAAGGATGTGCAGAGAGTGTTACATTAGAAGGATGTGCAGAGAGTGTTACATTAGAAGGATGTGCAGAGAGTGTTACATTAGAAGGATGTGCAGAGAGTGTTACATTAGAAGGATGTGCAGAGAGTGTTACATTAGAAGGATGTGCAGAGAGTGTTACATTAGAAGGATGTGCAGAGAGTGTTACATTAGAAGGATGTGGCAGAGAGTGTTACATTAGAAGGATGTGCAGAGAGTGTTACATTAGAAGGATGTGCAGAGAGTGTTACATTAGAAGGATGTGGCAGAGAGTGTTACATTAGAAGGATGTGCAGAGAGTGTTACATTAGAAGGATGTGCAGAGAGTGTTACATTAGAAGGATGTGGCAGAGAGTGTTACATTAGAAGGATGTGGCAGAGAGTGTTACATTAGAAGGATGTGCAGAGAGTGTTACATTAGAAGGATGTGCAGAGAGTGTTACATTAGAAGGATGTGCAGAGAGTGTTACATTAGAAGGATGTGGCAGAGAGTGTTACATTAGAAGGATGTGCAGAGAGTGTTACATTAGAAGGATGTGCAGAGAGTGTTACATTAGAAGGATGTGGCAGAGAGTGTTACATTAGAAGGATGTGCAGAGAGTGTTACATTAGAAGGATGTGGCAGAGAGTGTTACATTAGAAGGATGTGCAGAGAGTGTTACATTAGAAGGATGTGGCAGAGAGTGTTACATTAGAAGGATGTGCAGAGAGTGTTACATTAGAAGGATGTGCAGAGAGTGTTACATTAGAAGGATGTGGCAGAGAGTGTTACATTAGAAGGATGTGCAGAGAGTGTTACATTAGAAGGATGTGCAGAGAGTGTTACATTAGAAGGATGTGCAGAGAGTGTTACATTAGAAGGATGTGCAGAGAGTGTTACATTAGAAGGATGTGCAGAGAGTGTTACATTAGAAGGATGTGCAGAGAGTGTTACATTAGAAGGATGTGCAGAGAGTGTTACATTAGAAGGATGTGCAGAGAGTGTTACATTAGAAGGATGTGCAGAGAGTGTTACATTAGAAGGATGTGGCAGAGAGTGTTACATTAGAAGGATGTGCAGAGAGTGTTACATTAGAAGGATGTGGCAGAGAGTGTTACATTAGAAGGATGTGCAGAGAGTGTTACATTAGAAGGATGTGGCAGAGAGTGTTACATTAGAAGGATGTGCAGAGAGTGTTACATTAGAAGGATGTGCAGAGAGTGTTACATTAGAAGGATGTGGCAGAGAGTGTTACATTAGAAGGATGTGCAGAGAGTGTTACATTAGAAGGATGTGCAGAGAGTGTTACATTAGAAGGATGTGCAGAGAGTGTTACATTAGAAGGATGTGGCAGAGAGTGTTACATTAGAAGGATGTGGCAGAGAGTGTTACATTAGAAGGATGTGCAGAGAGTGTTACATTAGAAGGATGTGCAGAGAGTGTTACATTAGAAGGATGTGCAGAGAGTGTTACATTAGAAGGATGTGCAGAGAGTGTTACATTAGAAGGATGTGCAGAGAGTGTTACATTAGAAGGATGTGCAGAGAGTGTTACATTAGAAGGATGTGCAGAGAGTGTTACATTAGAAGGATGTGGCAGAGAGTGTTACATTAGAAGGATGTGCAGAGAGTGTTACATTAGAAGGATGTGCAGAGAGTGTTACATTAGAAGGATGTGCAGAGAGTGTTACATTAGAAGGATGTGCAGAGAGTGTTACATTAGAAGGATGTGGCAGAGAGTGTTACATTAGAAGGATGTGCAGAGAGTGTTACATTAGAAGGATGTGGCAGAGAGTGTTACATTAGAAGGATGTGCAGAGAGTGTTACATTAGAAGGATGTGCAGAGAGTGTTACATTAGAAGGATGTGCAGAGAGTGTTACATTAGAAGGATGTGCAGAGAGTGTTACATTAGAAGGATGTGGCAGAGAGTGTTACATTAGAAGGATGTGCAGAGAGTGTTACATTAGAAGGATGTGGCAGAGAGTGTTACATTAGAAGGATGTGCAGAGAGTGTTACATTAGAAGGATGTGGCAGAGAGTGTTACATTAGAAGGATGTGCAGAGAGTGTTACATTAGAAGGATGTGCAGAGAGTGTTACATTAGAAGGATGTGCAGAGAGTGTTACATTAGAAGGATGTGGCAGAGAGTGTTACATTAGAAGGATGTGCAGAGAGTGTTACATTAGAAGGATGTGCAGAGAGTATTACATTAGAAGGATGTGCAGAGAGTGTTACATTAGAAGGATGTAAGAGAGTGTTACATTAGAAGGATGTGGCAGAGAGTGTTACATTAGAAGGATGTGCAGAGAGTGTTACATTAGAAGGATGTGCAGAGAGTGTTACATTAGAAGGATGTGGCAGAGAGTGTTACATTAGAAGGATGTGCAGAGAGTGTTACATTAGAAGGATGTGGCAGAGAGTGTTACATTAGAAGGATGTGCAGAGAGTGTTACATTAGAAGGATGTGCAGAGAGTGTTACATTAAAAGGATGTGCAGAGAGCTCACTGAATCACACATCGAGCTGTAGATGATACTGCATAATCTCATTGCTAGCCATCCCCTTGGATGGCTGGAGCACATACGGGGCAGGTATAAGCCTACAGCAGAAAAACTCCCTTGGCAGCTATGTGACACTTCACCAAGAAGCATCAATCTCCACACCACCCTCAAACATGTGTTGGAGTACATCTAAGAGTGACAAGGAGATTGGCATGACCCAATATTTAAGGAATGCCTTGGGTAGGGCAAAATACATTTTCAGACTTAAATGAATGTATTAGCATCCAGACACTTAAAAAGAAGGGGTTTAAGGACAAAATATACACATGCAGATTTAGCTTTTGGAAGTAACGTTGAGTTATACAGTTCTATAACATTTTTTTTTATTTTAATTACTATGATGTTTTTGTTATATTATTTAAACAGTGATTTTGTCTGATGCAGTCTAAGTGTACAAAAGGACAAAAGATATGTTAACAAAATCTGTGCTTTTTTTCAAAACTTTGTTTTTACTTTTACACACACACATATCCATCCATCCACAACCCCTTTTTACCATATTTGCTCATGGGGTTGGGGTCTCTCTTCAACAGTGGCAATTATCTAGAGCCAAGGTTTACACTGCTGGGTATCTAGCTCTGTCATGGTAGTTCTTCCCCAACACTAACTCATGCACACTCACACTTATGGCCAATTTAAAAAGTGTCCCATCCACTTACTGCATGTCTTTGGAATGTGGGAGAAAAACGGAGCTCCCAGAAGAAACCCATGTGAACACAAGGACACACACACTCATACCAGGCATATTTTTGGCATGGAAGTCCATAGGTTATATCTGAGAGATAATTCCAGCACATAATGGGCCAATGGACTAACAAAATTTAGTTTAGAAAATGTTTATTGTTTTGAAGATAAAAGTTATCACCAGTTACAAGGCATGGCAATGGGCTCTTCATTTGCACCAATGTATGCTAATTTGTTCATGGGGATGTTTGAAGCAGAGTATATTTATAATAATGAGTTCTTTAAGAGGTATGTAAAGTTATACTATAGGTTTATAAATGATTTGTTTTTTCTATGTGAGGGGGGGCGTTGAATTTGTACAGCAATTTGTGATGGAGATTCAACAGAACAGATTCCATAGTCAATTTGATGGCCTACAATATGGAATTAAAATACCATTTCTAGATATAATGTTAGAAGGAAGACCTGGGAAGCAAGTTATTACTAGTTCATATAGAAAATATGATGAAGTTAATCAGTTTTTGATGTGTACTAGTTGTCAATAGACATTCTTTAGAGACATTGCCTTATAGGGAATTCTTAAGAATTTCCAGAATATGCAGTGACAGTAGCAACTTTACAAATGAGTTGCTACGTACGGCTAATATGTTAAAAGAAAGAAAATATGATGTGCAGATTATAGAAAAAAGTGCAAAGAAAATAAGAAACAAAAGATATGGTGAATCAAATAGTATAAGTAATGGGATTATTATGCATAAGGGCAATAGAAATTTAAATTAAAATAGTTTTTTTGTGGTAATGATGTATAATCGTGTAAGTGATGACATAAAACAGGCGATTTTACATTATTGGGATTTTTTGAGAAAGTTTAATGAGTTACAAGGGTTAGTAAGTCAAAACTCTGTTTTTCATATAAGAGAGGTAATAATTTAAGTGATATGTTAGTACATACAAAATTTCAAAGGCCCAAGAATATGTTAAGACATCAAATTCACCATCAGGGGACATTGCCCTGCAGAAGATGTATAGGGTGCAAACATATTGTAAGAACTTTTTCAAAAATTAACAATATTTATTTTAAAGTAGTGGGTGAGTATAATTGTTTAACAGAAGGGGTGGTATATGTGATACGATGCAGCTGTAATGTGTTTTATATAGGACAAACAAAGAGAGTGTTTAAAATTAGATTATTAGAACATTTGAGGGATATCAGGCTAGGAAAAATGGAAAGCCCTTTGGCTCAACATTTTAAGGTTCACCACAATGGTGATCCAGAAGGCCTGACTGCTACTATTTTGGAACAGATTCAGGGAGGCATCAATAAGAGTGACAGTAGAAAAAAACTGTAGGAACTGGCATTTATTTTAAAGTATAAGACTTTGATTCCATATGGCTTGGTGCTGTTGGAAATGTATCATATGATTTTTCTGTTTTAAATATGTGTTTGTAATGCAGTAATAGATAATGGAGTGATTAATTGTTTAAGTGTTTAATGATTGAATTGACTGCTGGATATAAAAGGAAGGCTTTTGTATTTTTTAATTTACTCCTTGAAGGCTTTTGTGAAGCCGAGGTGCTAGAGGGCAATTCTGCAATAAATTTTACATTGGTTATATCGTGTTTTTCATGTTGAGCTCATACATCTCCTGTTCAGTGTTGCTTAGCTACACTTGTATAGAGTAAGACAAGTAGAAGAGGAATTCTCTGAGATACATAACTATCCCTCCAACATGCTCTTACTTCTGTTGAAGACTAAACTGACATCCCCTGAGTTGGTATTTATGCCACAAATGGACTTGTGAATGTATAATAGATCTGACAGGATAGGGCTTGCCGAGTCTCTATACATGAGGCACAGATCACCACACAGTAGCCTGCCTGATACCTAAAAGAGGTACAAGGCTATGAGATGGTCCACCTAGTTTAGAAGACTTAGGCCCTTGGTTTTCTTCATTTCATTGTGGTCATTTCATATGTGACATGTACTTGGATTTGTATTGAAAGGAGCATTACAATGAATAATTGGCCTAATGAAAGTTGAGTACAGTGGAATTACTGCATCACTGGACCATGATAACATACCTTAGATACGTATAAGCTGAGTGATGGAAAATAACGTCTTTACAATGGTGGATGCATGGTGATCAAAAAGCAGTTCATTGTTGGCAAACATTTCCAGATCCCCTGACTGCAGGATGAATTTTCAGAGGTGTGTTGTCAACGTGATAGTTATAAGGGAAGTCCACAAATTTCTGAGACTACATGTTTGAAGTCTCTTAGTTTATGGATAGGTTGTTGACACCCCCTATGGGGAATGGTGTTTGATTTAATACATAGGGACTGCATACTACTTAGCTAGAAGGTGTGGGCCCAGGAGGACATAAAGGGTGTCCTAAAGTTAGCTATGATGTGATAACAGGTTTTGTTAATAGTAAGTAGGACAAGGAGGAGTTCCAGGTTGTTATCTTGTCTAATGAGTCTGCAGGTGGACCTTTATTTAAGAATATGAAGACACAGTCGTCTTTAGTGCCTTCACCTAAAGCAGGGGGCCTGACTCTGAGATAGTCATTAAAAGTGGTGCAGTGCTTTCACTGGTCCTGAATCAAGTCCCAGGAATGTTGCATATACTGATGTTTTCCAGGGTATGGAGTGTCTGTAGGGAGTGGAGTTTTTTGCTAAGGATCTTAACAGTGAGCAGCAATACCTTAATGTTATCCAGATTTTGGTTTGTTATGTTGTAAGCTTCTGAAGAGTGATATTGCCTAAAACAGGCACTATGGGGATAGACAAGGATTTATCCAATATATTAAATACTTGAGAAAACAGGTGCAGGCCATCCCTGATAAATTAAATGGGAATGTCTACCATTTCCTCCCAGACTAATATATATTTAAAAAAAATACAGTATTTAAATTGATTTTAACTGTGTGGAAGGAATATTAACTGAACTGGAAGTTTTCACTCTGCTCTTCAGTTAGTCCCACTCGCCCTCCCTGTTTTTGTTTTGGTGTTAATCTTAGTGGCCTTGAAACTGCCCGCCCCTCTTGTAAATTTGTGTTTGGATACACCTTCTGGGCCCATCTCATTTGCTCACTCAACTGAGTGCAGTGAGATCATATTCTGATTTCAGGCACTCCTACTGTGTACAAAGAGGGCATCTGGGAAACAGAAAAAAAAAAAAAAAATTTAAGCTTGTTTCCTGCCTTTCCTGTTAAGTGGTATAGACTATTTGTAGGCTTCTGAGCCTCCAAGCCCTTCTGTGTTGGAGGGAAGCCTTCTAGCTTAGTTTTTTTCTTATAACTAGCCAGTTTTCTAGTTTCAGCACTGAAATCTGTTTCTTTGATCTCAGCACTTGTTCAGAAAAAAAAAATTTTCATCTGCTTTTACTGTACTTGTGTTTCTACCTACTTTTTTTACTTTTGCATCATCTTAAAAGTACTCAATTGTATTTATTACTGCTTGGTGTAACTCATTCTAAGCCTTTTGGTTTAAACACTTGGGCTTTGGACCAGTTGTTTTGCACTGAGAGGGTTTGTGGTCTGCACTGTAGTGGCAGAACAGGTAGCTTACATCCTTCTAGGTTGGGAACTGCTGATTGAGGGCTCAGTGTCTGTTATTCTAAAAGTGTATTAATTCTGGTTTCAGCACTTGGGCTTTCAGGCCAGTTATTTTACATTAAGAAGGTTTGTGGTCTGCACTCTTGTGGGAGGAGAGGCTGGACTCTGCCCTTCTGAGCTGGGAATTTCTGGTTGAAGGCTTATAGTGCATGCATATCTGAACTGCTTCTTACTGAAGTTGGTGCACCTTGTTTGCTGTGGCATAGACTGGATTTGGGCCTGCTGGATCTAGCTTTGTTTGTGTAACTTGAGCACTAATCCAGGCATTCTCTAAAGTATTCAATTGTATTTATTACTGCTTGGTAGTAACTTGATTAAAGTGTAGCTATCATTCTAAGTCTTTTGGATTAAGCACTTGGGCTTCAGACCAGTTGTTTTACATTAGGAAGGTTTGTGGCATGCACTGTGGTGGCAGGACAGGTAGCTTTCATCCTTCTAAGTTGGGAACTGCTGATTGAGAGCCCAGTGTCTGTTATTCTTAAAGTGTATTAGTTCTGGTTTAAGCACTTGAGCTTCAGGCCAGTTATTTTACATTAAGAAAGTTTGTGGTCTGCACTCTTGTGGGAGAAGAGGCTGGACTCTGCCCTTCTGAGCTGGGAATTTCTGGTTAAAGGTTTATAGTGCCTGAATATTTGAACTGTATCTTACTGAAATTGGTACACCTTGTTTGCTGTAGCATAGACTAGATCCAGGCCTGCTGAATCTAGCTTTGTTTATATGCTTGTTGTTTGTTTGCTTGTTATTTCCTTGGAACGCTAATTCCACCTAATACATGGCTTCTCAGCGCTTCTGTGTATCACTAGTGATATCTGCATTGCTTATTGTCCTTATTTCCTTGTTTCACTTGAAAGAAAGTTACTGTTTGTCATTTTTGCATTTAAGTTACCTGTAACACATTGCACTTAAGTTACCTGGCACTTGCTCACTAAAGCAATTATATAAGTCAGCACTAAAAATTAAAACCACTACACCCTCACTCCCCACTAGCCCTGGTTTTCAATTATTAAGGAATTCCCAGTATTATTCTAGCATGTCCACAGGTCAGTCATTAATCTCCTCTCCAGTCAAGCTGGTGAATCTGGGAATCTTGAGGCAATGTTACAACTGCCTCATGTACACAGACAACCCTCTCCTCCTCCCAACAAATTCCAACACATGTGAGAGATGCAACCATATAGCCAAACTGGAGGCTAAGCTCTCTCAACTCAGTACTGGCATAACCAGTCAGGAGGAGAAGGAAACCACACTCACTACAATTCCAGTCTCACATAGACCTACCACGACAGCAAACCAAACACATAATCACACAAAAACATACTCGGAGGCTCTAAATAAAGATCTGGCGAAGCAGCAGAGACCTCCAAAGCAGACACCCAAGCAGCCGCTACCCTAAAACAAAACACGTGCAACACATATCTCACAAAGCCAGTGTGCCAGACAGTCACAGCCTTAAGACTAAACAACACACCTGATACACTTGTAATAGGTGACTCTATCGTCAGGCACACTGACATCCTGCTCACCAGGCTGAACAAGGAGAGGGTCACGGTGAACAGCCTGTCAGGTGCAAGGCTCCACCACATAACACAAGCACTCAGGTCACTCCAAGGCAAGTACAAATATGACTCAGTCATTGTCCATGCTGGTGTGAATGACATGAGACGTACCTCCCTGGACTACATGAAAAGAGACATAAAGGAGCTCTCTGAGCATGTAGCCCAGGCTGGTATGACCCTGAACTTGAGTAGCATCTTACCCTCACCAAGAATGATGCCACAATATGAAGGCAAGATGATCAATTTCAACAATTGGCTTAAGTACTGGTGTCATTCAAAGGGGATCCAATGCCTGTCAGCTTGGGATGATATGCTCGACAAGCCATGATGCTTCGCTAGGGATGGCTTGCACCTGTCACCCCTGGGCTTTCGGATATTGGCAAAGGCTCTTGCTACCCCATAGTGCCTTTTTAGGCAAGGCTCAAAGACAAACCCACCTCCATAGGTATCACAAGGGATAAGAAACTAAGAGCAATGCTACTCAACGCCAGAAGTCTAAACCTCAAGATGCACGCACTCGAAACTCTCCTTAGCATGGAGAACATCGATATCTGTGCAGTAACAGAAACCTGGTTCAGGGCTCCCGAGAGCACCCCAGCACTACCAGGTTATACCTCATACCATGCTTTTCGGCCCCAAAACTTGGACCGAACCACAAAAGGAGGGGAGTATCGATATTCATCAAAGATACCCACACCTCCAGGTTGGTGGCAAAGCACGAAGCATCAGAGACTATCCATGTGCAACTAACAGTGGGTAAAACTGCCTTCCAGTTTATAGCCTGCTACAGACCACCCTCCCAAACCCAGGAACCCCACTCGGCCTTCCTGAGAACACTGGAAAATATGAAGGTCTCTCCAAACACCATTATATTGGGCGACTTCAACTACCCAAACATAGACTGGGAGCATTACTCTAGCTCCAACACCCTAGCCCAAAAGTTCCTAGAATTTATAAACTCAAATGCTATGGAACAACTTGTTACCACTCCCACAAGAGGGGAAAACATACTGGACCTGATCATCACCAACATGGGGACTCTATGCTCCAGACCAGAAGTGTATCCCTCACTGGTAAGATCAGACCATAAACTAATCTCACTGGATATTCACATCCCGACCCCACCCCCCACCCAGAAAACCACAGTGAAAAACTTCTCTAAAGCAAATTTCACACTCTTCAAAACTGAGGTGGAATCCTTCAAAGCCCCCGGGCCTGTGGAAAATACGGCCCAGACCGTAGAATCATTTATAAACGCATTCTATGAACACCTTCAGGAATGCATGGATCATGCGATCCCAAATAAAACCAAGACCCAATCCTCCAAAGGCAGACGTCCTGTCTGGTGGACCCTAGCCATAAACAAACTATACAACAGAAGGAGGAAGCTACTAAATGATAGAGCAAAATCCCAAAAAGGGAAGGCATCACTGATCAGTATTAGCAAAAAACTACGGGCACACAGAAAATTGTCTAAGGCCAGCTTCGAGAGAAAAATTGCACAGGACACTAAGGATAATCACAAGGCTTTCTTTAGTTATGTTAGGAACCTGGGTGGTAATTCCCAGATATGCTCAGAATTAGTCCAAAATGACAAAAAATACACCAAACCCACAGACATTGCCAACATCCTAGCTGACAGGTTCAGCGCAAACTTCTCCCCCCTCCCCACCAAAAGGGAAAATATCTATCCCAGCAGAGTGCTGCCCCCCTGACATGTCAGATGCTCAGGTAAGAGCTGCCCTCTCCAAAGCAAAAAACACAGCATCAATGGGACCAGATGGTGTCCCGGGCTGCATCCTACATGAACTCCAAGAAGAGCTAAACCCAAACATAAAACTACTGTCCAATCTCAGCCATACTACAGGATATGTGCCCAAAGAGTGGCGTAAAGCAACAGTGGTCCCTCTCCATAAAGGTGGTGCCTCAACGGATCCTGGAAACTATCGCCCCATAAGCCTGACTAGCGTGGTCTGCAAAGCTATGGAAAGGATCATCATGGACCTCATAAATAAAGATATTGGGGACCTACAAACACTGGATCCTACCCAGTTCGGCTTTGTTAAGGGCAGATCCTGCCTCTTAAACCTGGTTGATTTCTTTGAAACAGTCACCAAGGCCATTGACGAGGGGAAGGTGGTCCACACAGCCTACCTGGACCTCGCAAAAGCCTTCGATACAATACCCCACTTGGGCATTATAGATAAGCTCACCAGCTTAAATATAAACCCCTATGTCACTAGATGGATTGCAAACTGGCTCAAGGACAGAACCCACATGGTTAGAATTGCTGGAGCCATGTCAGACTCCAAACCAGTTACAAGTGGTGTCCCACAAGGCTCAGTCCTGGGACCTCTCTTGTTCGGTATATATTTCTCGGAGGTACAGGCCAACACGGAAGGACTGTGGCTGACCAAGTTCACAGATGACTGCAAACTGGGCACCATAATCGACTCTACAGCCGACACAAGCATCCTCCAAAAGGGCCTCATAGAAACAGACAACTGGTGCCAGAGCCATGGCCTCAAGCTAAATGCCAAAAAGTGTATAGTCATCCCTTTGGCAAAACAAAGTGCCCACAAATTACCACATAGGTGGTAATCCATTAAGTACAGAAGAAGTAATTAGGGACCTGGGGACCCAAGTTGATAGCAATCGCTCATTTGACAACCACGTGGCCAAAGTGGTTAGAAAAACATTTTATATAGCCCACCTAATCATGAAGGGATTCACATCAGGCCCATAATTGAGTATAATGCCCCTTTTGGGATGTACCTTACCAGACACCTGCAGCAACTGGAAAGACCCGAAAAGTACCTCACCAAGAGGATCAAAGGGCTCAAACAGATGCCATATGCTGCCCGGTTAAAGAAACTCCAGCTCTACTCAGTGGCATACCGCCTGTTCAGAGGCAATCTGTGCCTGACGTATAAAGCCATGTCCAACCCGGAATTAATGGACATGCTGCACCTCAGAAAATCCAAATCCTATCGAGCTACGCGCTTGAGAGACTTGAACCTCAGCACTGAAATAAATAGGACATGCTGGAGGGACAGATTTATAACCCAGAGGCTCCCTTCACTCTGGAATAAAATCCCAGTCCAGGTTAGGCAGAGTCCCTCATTGACTCTCTTCAAGAGGAATCTTGATGAGTGGATGGGAGATCGTAGGTTTACCCCGGGTATCACTTCTGTGTCACTGTTAGACAGAGGCACAGTATACTAACCTCGAAAAAGGGCATAGCAAAATAAATTTAAAATGGGTGGCGAAAGCCAAACACATTCTGGTTAGGCTTATAAATGCTCTAGGGCAGATAGTCTAGTATGAACCTATATATATATATATATATATATATATATATATATATATATATATATATATATATATATATATATATATATATATATATATGTTCATAGGGAGGTACTAGGCTATCTGCCCGAGGGCATTTATAAGCCTAGCCAGAATGTGTCGGCTTCACGCCCATTGATTAATTAACTGATCCTCTGTCAAGCAGAGCCAATGAAGTGATCCCAGGTGTGTATTTTCTGTTACCCATCCACTTGTCAAGGTTTCTCTTGAAGAGTGTTAGTGAGGGGCTCTGCCTGATGTAGTTTGGAATCTTGTTCCAAAGCATGGGGAGTCTCTGTGACAGGAATCTATCCCTCCAGCATGTTCTATTTATTGTTGTGGTGTGGTTTAGCTCACTAGAGCACGTGGCTCACAGTGACTTGGATTTCTTTAGGAGGAGCATGTCCATCAATTCTGAGATGGACATGGCTTTGTAAGTCAGGCAGAGATCGCCTCTGAGTAAGCGATATGCCACTGAGTACAGCCAGAGTTTTTTCAGTCGGGCTGCATAGGACATATGTTTGAGACCAGCAATCCTCTTGGTGAGGTACTTTTGTGGTCTTTCCAGCCGTTGGAAGTGTCTTGTGAGGTACATCCTAAATGAGGCACTGTACTCTATGATGGGTCTAATGAGTGATGAGTAGAACGGCACTATAACCACTTCATTTTTAGATGCAAACCCTTTAGTAATTAGATGGGAAACATAGAAGGATTTCCTAACAACTTTGGCAATATGATTGTCAAATGAGAGATTACTGTCTACCTGGGTCCCCAGATCTCTTATTACCTCTTCTGTATTAAGGGGGCTGCCACCTATGTGGTAATTCGTGGGTGTTTTGTTTTTCCCAAACAGGATGACTATGCATTTTTTGGCATTTAGCTTGAGGCTATGACTTTGACACCAGGTGTCCATCTCAGTAAGGCCCTTTTGGAGGATGTCCGTGTCAGCCGGAGAGTCAATTATGACTCACAGTTTGCAGTCATTGGTGAACTTGGTTAGCCATAGTCCTCCTGTGTTTGCCTGCACTTCTGAGAAGTATATGCTGAGCAGTAGGGGTACCAGGACCGAGCCTTGCGGGACACCACTTGTAACTGGTTTAGAGTCGGACCTGGCTACTCTTACCATGTGAGTTCTGTCTGTAAGCCAGCTGGCAACCTATCTCTTGACATAGGGGTTTATGTTCAGGCTGGTGAGTTTTTCTGTAATACCCAAGTGGGGGATGGTGTCAAAAGCCTTGGCAAGGTCAAGGTAAGCTGTGTGAACCACCTTTCTCTCGTCTATGGCCTTGGTGACTGTCTCAAAGAAGTCAACCAGGTTTAGTAGGCATGATCTGCCCTTAACTAGCCAAACTGGGTCAGGTCAAGTGTTTGGAGGTTCCCAATGTCTTTGTTAATGCGTTCCATGATGATGCGCTCCATAGCCTTGCAGACCAGGCTAGTCAGGCTTATGGGGCGATAGTTACTAGGGTCAGTTGTGGCCCCTCCTTTGTGGAGAGGAATAACCTTTGCTGTGCACCATTCTATGGGCACATAGCCTGTGGAGAGGCTGAGGCTGAACAGCGTGTTTAGGTGGGGGGGTTAGTTTGTTCCGTAGTTCGTGCAAGACGCAGTCTGGGACACCATCTGGTCCCATTGACGCTGTGTTTTTGGCTTTTGAAAGGGCTTGTTTTCACCTGTGCGTCTGTGATTTTTTGGGACACTACACTTTTCCAGTATTGTTTTGGGTCCTTTTGGAGGTGAGAGGGGGTGAAGTTTGCACTGAATCTATCTGTCAGGATGTTGGCAATATCAGTAGGTTCAGTATATTTTGTGCTATTTTGCACTAGTTCAGTGCATATCTGCGAGTTGCCACTTAGATTCTTAACATAGCTAAAGAAGGCTTTGTGGTTATCTTTTGAATCCTTGGCTATTTTTCTTTCGAAGTTAGCCTTTGATGATTTTATGAGGGACCTTAGTTTCTTACTGATACTGAACTAGTTTCCAACTTCTATTGTATAGCCTCTTTATGGCAGGGGTCCATCAAACTGGTTTCCTTCTCTTAGAGGAGTAAGTCTTGGTTTTGCTAGGGATGACATGATCCATGCATCCTTGTAGGTGCTCATAGAGTGCATTTGTAAAGGTTTCTGCATTTTGGCCAGCGTTATCCTTTAGCATGGAGGCTGTGAAACTTACACCTCTGTCTTAAGTAAGGTGAAGATTGCTTTAGAAAAGTTTTTTTACTGTGGTTTCCTTAGTTAGGGGTGGTGGTGGGGTGTGGGCATCCAGAGTGATTAGTACATGGTCTAATCTAACCAGTGAGGGTTTAACTCCGGTGTGGAACAACTGTCATCCATGTTGGTGATGACCAGGTCCAATATGTTTTCATCTCTGGTAGGGGAGTTTACCAGCTGATCCAGGGCATTTGAGTTGATGAATTCCAGGAAGCACTGGGCCTGGGAGTTTGTACTCGAGTAGTTTACCCAGTGAATGGTAGGATAATTGAAGTCACCCAATATCAGGGTGTTTGGTAGGACCCTCATGTTTTCCAGTGTCTCCAGAAAGGTGGAGTGGTGGTTCTGGGTCACGGAGGGTTATCTGTAGCAGGCCACAATTTGCATTGCAGATTTGCCCGATGTTAGTTGCACATGGATGATCTCATAGGTATCATGCTGCACCACTAACCTGGAGATGTAGGTATCCTTGATGAATATGGATACACCCCCTCCTTTTGTGTTTTGGCCCGTGTTCTGTGGCCGAAATGTGTGGCATGAGTTGTAGCCTGGTAGTGTTGGGGTGCTCTCTAAAGTCTTGAACCAGGTTTCAGTTACTGCACAGATGTCAACATTCTCCATACTGAGGAGTGCTTCGAGCGCGTGCATTTTGAGATTTAAACTCCTGGCGTTGAGTAGCATAACCCTCAGTTTTTTGTTAATTGTGCTGTTTATGGAGGAGGGTTTGACTTTTGAGCCTTGCCTAAAAAAAGGCACTATGGGGGCAGCAAGAGCCTTGGCCAGTATTCGAGAGCCTAGGGGTGACAGGTGCAAGCCGTCTCTTGTGAAGCAATGCGGCTTGTCGAGCATGTCATCCCAGGCTGACAGACACTGGATCTCCTTTGAATGACGCCAGAAGCTTAGCCAATTGTTGAAATTGATCATATTGTTCTTTATACTGAGGTATCATTCTTGGTGAGGGCAGGATGCTACTCAGGGTCAGGGTCATACCAGCCTGGGCTATATGACCAGAGAGCTCTTCCATGTCTCTTTTCATGTGGTCCAGGGAGGTACGTCTCAGGTCATTAACACCAACATGAACAATGACAGTCATATTTGTACTTGTTCTGGAGTGACCTGAGTGCTTGTGTTATGTTGCGGATTCTGGCTCCCATCAGGCAGCTAACAGTAACCTTCTGCTTGTCCAGCCTAATGAGTGGGACGTTAGTGTGCCTGACTATAGAGTCACCTATTACTAGTGTGTTAGGTATGTTATTTTGCCTTATGAGCTGTGATTGTGCGGCACCTTGATTTTGTGTTTTATATGTTGTCTGGTTTGTAACGGGAGGTGCAGGTTGTTTGGTTGTCTGCTTTGGAGGTCTCTGATGCTTTTGCAGGTTTTTATTTAGAGCCTCTGAGTATGATTTTGTGTATTTATGTGTATTTTTTGCCAGTGCTGTTTTAGTAGGTCTGTGTGCGGCTGGAGGCGTGGTGCAAATGTTAACCTTTTCATCTTGACTGTCTGTTCAAGTCTTGGGTGGAGACAGCTTAGCTTCCAGTTTGGCTGTATAACTGCATCTCTCATGTTAGTGTTTTGTGGTAGGAGGAGAGGGTTGTCTGTGTACAATGAGGCAGTTGTAACATTGACTCAGGATACCCAGATTCACCAGCTGGACTGCAGAGTACACCTGTAATTGCCCTTTGCTCATGCCTGAATAGTAGGGTGAGCTGCTTAGTCGCTTAGTTGGTGAGGGGTGAATAAAGAGCCTTTCCATGGGCAATCAGTGTCAAGGTACATTAGTGCTTGCTATTAGGTCTGAGCAAGTGCTGGGCTGTAGGATGCTTTTTGAGTGCTTAGGGTAAGAGTTAGACTAGTTTCAAGGGAAAAACTGAAGAAGAGACTTAGTGGAGCCATGAATAATTTAACAGTAGCTAACTGGTGCTGCCCGGTGTGCAAAACCGTGCAAATGCGTTTTTTATAGTAGGGAAATGAAAGAGATAGAAATTAGCCAACAATGGCCAATAAACTACTAACTTCTGGGCTGGAATCACTCCTCCAGGGACAGATAGGTTGCAGAGAGACAGCAACAACTTCAGTTGAGTTAACACAAATAAATAAATTAAATACAGTACTGTATGAAAAAGAGCAGATAAAAGTGTACTTAAATTCATTTATACGTCCAGTTGATTTCAGGTAGATGTCAGCCGGCCAAAGCTCAAATATTAAGCAGAGATAACTCAAAATGTACCACTTATATAAGGCAGGAGAGAATATCAGTGATGAGGTGAAACTAATGGCTACACAGAAATTCTAACAAGTACTCTGTAGAGAGACAGCCACAACTTCAGTTGACTTAATATTCAGTGAAAAACACAAATAAATAAATTAAATACTGTACTATATGAAAAAGAGCAGATACAAGTGTACTTAAATTTACTTATACATCCAGTTGATTTCAGATAGATGTTAGCCGGCCAAATATTAAGCCTATATATATATATATATATATATATATATATATATATATATATATATATATATATATATATATATATATGGGTCTACTTCAAAGGGTCGAAATTTCAGAACATTGAACCTCTGATCATCAAAGATCAGAGGATCAAAGTTCTGAAATATTGAACTTCACACAAAAAAATCTACAACGTAAAAATTTCTTATTTCACCCCCACATCCCCAGCTACTTAAATATATCAGCTCTGAGATTGCACTACAGTGAAGAGAATGGCAAAGTTCCCGTTCCGCACTGTACAGCGATCTCCATTAAAAAGGTTCGAGATTTCAAAACTTTGATCCTCTGGTTTTCGTTGATCAGAGGTTCGATGTTCTGAAATGTTGATCCTTTAAAGTAGACCCATATAAATAAATAAATATATAAAATATATATATATATATATATATATATATATATATATATATATATATATACACACACACACACACACACACACACACACACACACACACACACACACACACACACACATATATATATAGTACCCCATTGAATGACACTAGAAGCAGCTAAGCCAAATTTTGAAAACAGTATTTTATTTATTTATTTTTATTTATTTGACATTTGTTTACTGGGAACGTCTGCTTGGGTCAAATGTACCCGTTTTCAGTGGAGGCCCCAGGGAGAAAAGCTCTGTACTTACAGACATCTATGTACATACATATTATTATTCCTTTAATTTATACAGTGGGTAGGTAGTTTAACTTCATATACAGAGTAATACATTCAAGCATCCACGTTCAAACATATCATAATTTCTTTTCTTCATTAAACAGAGGACAGGTAGCTTACCCTCTTACTAGAGTAATACATATTATTCTTCAGTTATTCTTGTAATTTGACACTGGTGAACAACCTTTACATTTTAGTAAAAGACAGAAAACATTGGGGAGAGATGTGGGGAAAGTGTAGGGAGGTGTTTAGCTGAAAGGTCAGCTCCAGGGGCAGCTCGTGGCATCGGTCTGCCGGATTGCAGCCCCCTCAGCAAAAAAAAGAAAAAAGTACTTTTTTGTTTATTATTTTTTTTTTACTGTCTCAGACAGTTCAGTTCACTACTCCGACTCCGAGACTCGTCTTTCAAGTTCCTGCCTCGGCGAGTACGCATGTGCACTTTGACCACCACGGGTTACGGCGGTTTTAAATAAAGACTTTTTTTTTCCTCTTTGTTTCTGCTGCAGCCCAGAAAGCAAATTAAGGCAACAGTGTGATGCCCAGCAGTCTATGCAGTTTGGAACCGCATAGAACTGGAAGGGGTTCGGACTGCGACGTCCGCAGGCACGTACATGACGTGCTTGTGCTAAATGGCTGCTGATTGGTTGTCGCTCTCTTCCCGGGCTTTATGTGCTGGGAAAAGAGCGAGAATCAAACAGTTGCAGCCAGTTTGGGTTGTGGACTGATTCGAATCGATTCGTGAGTCACAGTCTGACACAGTAAAGTGAAGGATTTGGATTTTTATTTTTTTTTTTGGCGGCCTAATATATTTTGTCAGCTAATAGCTGTGCTGGGTGCTAGCAGCTGAAGAAGAACTGAAGAAGTTAGAACTAGAGTACAGAGACTCGAGTTTTCTTCTTGGTGGTATGTGTTGTAGTATTTTTTATTGTCCCAGAAGGGAGGGTGCATTTAGACCCTCTTAAGATCTTTATCTGATGCTTTGCATGGAAGCTGCTGTCAGGATTGTTCTGCCACTTTGTGAATGACATGCAAGTTTGCAGTAAGGTGCATACTTTGGTAAGATGGGAGGAGATCAGTACAAGCAAGCATAGCAAGTAAAGTGGAGACTACAGGAGGGTGTGGCAACTTAAATTTGCTTAATTGAGAAAGCAAGAAAATGAAGACTAACTTACACAAGGCATAGAAGTATGTGAGAAATGTACAACAACTAGTGAATGTTAATGATGAGTGTAAATGCAAAGGAAAGGCACTAGTGTAGTTATTACTAATGATTAAAAGGCATCTGTGAGGTGCAGCAAAGCAAGGTCAAAGTGTAGGAGTTTTTACTTTAATGGTCAAAAAGGTTTTATATGCAGAAAATATACTCTGTTGTTGCTCCACAAATCATGGAGAAAGGTATGCTTTGTTTCATTCAGGGTGAACCAGCAAATACAGACCTTTCTGTTGCTTTATGAATGCATAGGTAAAAATGGACCTTAATTATTTCTATTTTGATAAGGTCTTACACAGGAATAACTAGTCTTGACTTTTTATCTCACTCACTGTCTCCCTTTTCTGTTGCTCTGTAATGGTCTTTAGCATGTTTAGCCATAGAATTAGTACTATGAAACAGGCTCCATTAAACCAGCTTTCTTGGTGCCAGCATCCCATTCTCACAGTTGACTGCATTGCCCTTACTCAGTTTACCAAAACCCAACCAAAGTGACTTAGAGCATCAGCTCCTAATCCGAACAGGACCCAGTTACTGGATATGAAGGTGGATTAGGAACATATCACAGTCTATTGGGTGTCTTATTTGTTTATTTCCAGATCCACATAGATTTAGTAATGAGGTTGACCATACATATTAATATAAGCCTTCAAAACCAAGCACTAGGCCCTTGTCAGTGCAACGAAAGATCTTCAAGCAGAACCACAGCATAACAGTATATATATGTATATGTAATGGTATTGTGCAAAGGAACAGGCACTCATCTGATGGAGGTTTTTATGGTCATCCTTACCTGATAGGAGAAAATTCACATAATAGTTTTATGAGAATTATGTGTATTGTGCCATACAGAAGCTAGGTTCCTTTAGTATGCTTTGTCATACCATTGTCAAATGCAAACATGCTGCCTTCATAAAAGGTTGTCAAGACTGTTGGGGCTGTTTGTTAAATGGCCCCAAAACACATGACTTTATTTACTTTTTGTTCAAGGTGACAGAACAAATGAAACTTGAACAAAGTAATATGTCAATCCTAATTGAAAGAAAACGCTATTAGTATTGATGTGTGCCTTCCTCAAGTATATTTTTGGTGGGTCGAAACCCAAATGGCTGGGCATACTTACGTGAAAGTGCTTTTCACCAAAGAAGCACTATCATGTAGGTATGCCTGTTGCCGAGGCTGTACTACAGTATGGGTAAGGGAAAATTCCCTTTTCACCACTGTAGTGCAGTCTCGGAGGGAGAATATTAAAGTAGGGGGCTGTGTGGGGCACCCCTGTTAAAATGTTAATGCCGTGTTTTTTTTTTTGTAACATGCTTTAATGAAAGTGCTTTTTCGATAAAAGCATTTTTGTTAAAGTGTGTTTGGTTGTTATGGATTCGGACGTTTGCTTATTCGAGCAAATGTCCTAGCTCCATTTTTGATATATGCTTACTGAGAAGAGATAAAATGTGCTATTGTTGTTAGTGTTCTGCTTTGGTAGTTTGCCAAATTAAACTTAGGACAAGTCAGATAAGATGTTATAGGTTCATAGGTAAGTAGTAGGTTAGCTGCACTTGTGAGCCATTTTAAGCCTAACCAATTACCATTTTGGTATCTGAATTAATTAATTTGTTGTTAGACTGGCCTTATTCATCCCATGGTTGATAATTACATATCACCCCTCATGAGAATAATTGGGTCGTGCCATAAATAATTTTTGGTGAACCATGCAAGAGATAAAACATTTAGGATCTGCTTCTGCCCATTAGTAGTACAGGAAGCAGTTCTGAGGTAAATTGTTTGATCTCATCTCACAGATCCAAGTTGGTAGGGATGATCTTTGATGGGCATGGATAAAGAGTCTTTTTCAGAGCAGTGGTTTTTCTCTGTGAGATAAACCTGTGCCTTGAAACTGTTCTATTAATACTGCAGAAAAGGTTTAGTTCCTTAGACTATTTCAGTAGCGATACTTTAATGACCATCAGGTAAGTTTGGCTGAGATTGTAAGATGCAAATAATCTTTAATAAGCATACTGTTAAAGAATTGCCAACATTGAAAGCCTTTCTGTTGTTGCCATGTAGAGAATACTTAACTAGATAATGTATAAGCCTTGGGTATTGAAATGCATATGACAGTATTTGTAATAAAGGACATGATTACATTATTTTAAGAAGCTCATTACACTTGGAGACATCCAGTCATCTCTGCAGGCTTTACCCGTAAACTAAAGAGAATGCCAATCGCGTGGTCCATAACCTGTATAGTAATCCTTTTAAGCAATGTATCTTGAGCTTATTTCTTGTTTGCTTTTCATTTTTTACTTTGATCATGTTTTCCCCATGAAACAAGTAGATAGTTGTCAGGCAGCAGGTCTTTTCTTGGATAAGGAACATGTTTACAAATGGGGTCATAAGAGATTTCTACTTTCAGCATGTTTCTTGGTACTTTAATAAAGCTGAATATAAATTATAATTAAAACTGCAGTGCAAGAAGTGGTTTGAGTTGAGTGCTGCTTGTTTTTTCTTGTACTTGATTTTGACTGGCATTCCATTAATGTATTTAAAAAAGTAATTTATTTTTTCATGCCTCACAACCTTTTTGTTTCCATCTAGATATTAAGTAAGCTGTCATGCAGCCAATGCACTGAAATATTTTTATTCTTCTACACTTCATTTTGTCTTGATTGGACTCTCATAATGACGGTTTGGCACCCACGGCAGTGTATTTAGTTAGTTTTTGTGGTTTTGAGCATAGCTCCTCCCCTTTCTAGTTGGACACACCCCTTCCCATTGACCCCACCCATTCAGCTGTCTCCTGCAGCCCCCCTTTGATTTGAAGTCACCAGCCATCACTGGACTCAGCTCTAAGGATATATAGAAAGAGGGATATAGAGAGAAGTGTAAGTAAATTGGGTTGGAGATTAAGGGAGGTATATGTGATGTGAGGAAGAGGTATTAAGTGGAGCTAGGAACAAGACCGATAAGGAAGGTCAGTTTAGAGTAAAGGTGGAGGGAATATAGATTTCTTTGTGGTAGGTTGTGTATATGATGTAGAAGAGGGTAGAGAAAAAGGGTGTGAAGAGAGGAATGAAGGGTTTTGGTGGGTGTCAGCCAGGGAGAGAATACTTGCTCATATTGTAGCTTCATTCTTGGTAATGGTAGAATACTGCTCAAGGTTAGGCTCATACCAGCCTCAGACACATATTCCAAAACCTCCATAATTTCTCTCTTCATAGAGTCAAGATAGAGGTAGGCCTCCAGTCATTTACATCCATGTGCACTGTGTCATATATGCAGTTGTGGTACAAGGACTTGAGTGCTTGAATAATGTGGCAAATTCTGGCTTCTGATAGGCAAATGACTGCTACCCTCTCCTAGCACAGCCTGATGAATGGTGCATTGATATATCTCTCTAAGGAGTCACCTATAACTAAGGAATTGGATTGTGTGGTGGTCTGCCTTATGGGCTTTTGAACTGAGTCAGTGAGACTCTTAGATTTATTTGTTTATTTTAAATTTGTTCACCGGGATAGTCTGACTGGATATATGTCCATTTTCAGTGGAAGCCTGGGGAGAAAAGCTCCAATAGACAATATTACAGAGATTATACAACAGGTTAGATACATAGAAAATATAAGACAAGGAGTTATGTACAATGGTTTAGTAATGTTCCCAGTAGGGACTCACAATTTACATGGTCTGACACATTAAAAGCAAAAAATCATTAGATTGGAAAAGAACATAGTTGAGTATTACATGTTAAGATATTATTCAGATATGATTTCATTTTATAACTTAATCAGGGTTGGTACATGGACAAAGCCAGTTCACTTTGAAAAACTGTTTGAGGCTTTTTTGAAGAGACTTATGGAGAATCGAAGGGTTATATAGTTTGGCAGTGAATTTCAGGTTTTGCCAACAAAGTTGGCAAACAGGGATTCACCAGCTGAGTTACTAGCTTTGTAGGTTTGGACAAGTAGTTTATTGGCTGATCATGGTGACCTCAAGTTGTTGTATGGCTTTATAATATTTATAAGTGAGGGGGTAACCTCAGGGTTGTATAGAATTTTGTGTGCTATTAAAAGTTGACTGAACTGAATTAAGCTGAACAGTTCTAGCCACTCTAGTTGCTGGTGTTTCACCGTCTTGTGTGTTTGTGAAGTTGCTGAGATCATTTAGTGTGGTGCAGTACAGACAAGCTGCTTGGAGTTATCATGGTTTCACGTGACAGCTTTCCCTCTAATAAAATTGTATAACTACATCTCTCACACAATGAGTCCACTTGTTTAAGAAGTAGGTGGCTGTCAGTAAACAGATAACAGCTATTGCAACTGCTCTGGGAGAGGTCCTAGGCAGAGTAATAGATCGGGCCTCCTGCAGAGCAACCCCCTATCGTCCATCCCCCTCAGCAACCCCATCTCTAGCCATTCCAGTGTTCCATTAATTGTCCGTTTCTCCCCAGTTACCATAAACACTGTTCAGACATATCAGTGTGCATACTGCTTTCTTATTTACTTCTACAATGATTACAGATATTGAAATAAAATAGCACAAACACTGACAGCCATTTGCTAAACAAACAATACAGTCTCATAATGAAAACAGATTTAGCATGAGCAGTAAACGTCTCTGCCCTGGAAACTCACATTAATTGAAATGGCATTAAAACCCTCACTGAAAGAAAATGCATCTAGCCAGTGCAGGATTGTTTACCTTTGGGCTGTTTTCAAACCATAAGTTCCTTGCACATATTTTTAGGGCCATGCATACATGTATGTGTTCTTTGATTCACCTTCCTGACTGTATTAAATTACAACTTCTTGTTTAATACAGCACCACTTGTTAGAATGCATTTTAAATTTGTAGCTTTGAACATTCTTTCAGTAAGTAATGAAACAAAATGTATGAACCAATAATGACAAAACCACTCATTTCAGAAAATTTCAACCATAAAAGGCCACTCAGACATCTGTCATTACAATCCACCAACTGTAACTAATGAAAAGGTTGCTACTGGCAAACAGCTTTACATTTCATTGTTTCATCTACAAATTCAGTGCCTGCTGCCCTTGAAGAATTAAATTGCCTATATTAAATTAAAAAAAATTGGTAAGCTGGTAATATTTCAATAGGGAATGACTGCCAAACCAACAAGTTCAAAGTTACTAGGCATCTCATACAAAGGACATACACAGGAGTGCAGAACCCCTCCCCTCCTTAAAATACACCAAATAACCAGCAGTTGAAAGGGTACTCAATCTACATGGTGTGGGAGTAGAATCCACAGCCTTCTGTACCAAAAGCAATTATGCTTTCAAAATCTGTAATGGAAACAGTGACTGCCATTTGCTAAACAAAACAGTTGCTCATAGTAAACAGACTTAGTATGAGCAACAGTAAAATTCCCTTCCCTTGAAACTCACAATTTAATGAAAATGCACTGAAACTCATAATCCCTTGAAAATGCACTGAAACTCATTATTCTCTGAAAATGTACTGAAGCTCAAACTCACAATTCTGTCAACAGTCTGGCAGTTGGTGTAGATGATTCAGGCTCTTGTCTCCACCAAAGCTCACAATTCCTTCAGCAGTCTGGTAGTTGATGTAGAGGATTCAGGCTCTTATCTCCTGTAACTAAGTTACAGGGTCAAGCCTGATCAAGTTAATTGACTAACCTGCCTCCCCCCTCAACTAGGGCACTACATAGCTTACCTCCATACTTCTCAATCTCTTAGCACAAGAAATCTGGACAAAGCCTAAAATAATGGGGAGATCAAACACCCAAAAATAGGGACAGATTTTAATTATTGCTCTTATAGACTTAGAAAGTTGCTAGAATTACAGGATTTATGTTAGCATGCATTTTCTGATGGAAATGAAATCTTGAAACTCAAATGTATGACATTATTTAGTTATTTCAATCCTCAGTAATTTGTCGGAAAACCAGAAATTTTATTAGGAATAGGCTAAAAATATGAGGCAAAAATCTGGACAGTTGAGAGGTATGAATACCTCTCAACCTCTTAGTGCAAGAAATCTGGAAAAAGCCTAAAATAATGGGGATACAATGGCCCAAAAATAGGGATATATTTTAAATATTGGTCATTTTAACTTAGTTGCTAGAATAACAGGATTTGTGTTAGTATGCATTTTTGAAGGGTATCAAGTCAAACTCTTATGTCATTACTTAGTGACTTCAGTACTCTGTGAATTGCTAGAAAACCACACATTTTATGAATAATAGGACAACAATATGATGCAAAAATAAGGACAGTTGAGGTACACATAGATTTCATCCTCTTAGTGCAAGAAATTTGGACAAAGCCTGAAATAATGGTTATACAATGGCCCAAAATAGGGATAGATTTTAAATATTGCTCTTTTTAACTTACTTGCTAGAATAACAGGATTTGTGTTTGCATTTTCTGAAAGATATGAAGTCAAACTCATATGTCATTATTTAGTGACTTCAAGTCCTCCATGAATTGTCAGAAAACCACAAATTTTATGATAAACAGACAAAAACTAGGAGGCTAAATCTGGACAGTTGAGAGGTATTTTTAAAAAAACACACACCTACCTTCTCTCACACAGCAACACACACACACGCACACACACGTACACACACACACACGCACATGCACACACACACACACACACACACACACACACACACACACACACACACACACACACACACACACACACACATTAACAGAACAGCTAGTTTAAATTACATACCCACATACACATACAGACACACACACACACACACACACACACACACACACACACACACACACACACACACACACACACACTTTCTCATACAGAAATGGAACAGCTAATTTAAATTACATACACATACATACACACTTTCTCTTTCAGAAAAAAATAGAACCACTAGTTTAAATTACATATGCACGCACACTAAATTCAGCATACAAGTCTGGAATGACTTTATATCAGCTCCGGTGTGCATGCATAACACATGCATGGTCCTTCTTAAAGGAGAAGATGTCACTACTGCTGTGTTAAAAAAATTCTTAATATTAACATCCCCTGGCCAGTGTGGGCCCTGACCCCCAGCCATATACAAATGTAAAATACCTTACTAAATCAAACTGGAACACACAATTGTGGGAGTGGTGTTGCTTGACTGGTTTCTGGCACTCAAACACATATTGATTATTGCAATGGTATTGCGTTGCAAAAATTTGTTTGAATTCAAAATTCAGGGGGGTGCAAGTGCACCCCTTGCACCTGCCTGTGGACGCCCATGGCCACTGGCCATTTCCAAAAGAAGGGAGAACCACTGTTGCTCAGGCCAGAAGGGAGTCATTATGGTTATCCCAGGAGATTTTGTCTGAATCTAATGAAGTGCCCTGGATAACAGTGGAAAGGGTGGAAAAGTATACATGAGCATGCCTGTCCAAGGAAAGGAAAGGAAAAGACATCTGTCTTCCGGGTCTTCTTGAATGGAGTCCTGGAGAAGAATTTTCCCAGTTGATTGTTCAGACAGGAGACAAATAAGTGTACTCAAATAACTCCCCACAAATGGATCAAATATTGGAAGACCCTCTGACCTAGTTTCCATTCATGAGGGTTTGCCTTTGTCCTGCTCAGCTAGTCTGCTACACAGTTTTGGTCTGACTGGATGTAAGATGCCTTTACAGTGAGATGATGTTGTAAAGCTATATCCAAAACTAATATGGCTAGTCTTGTAAAGCCGGTAAGACCTGGTTCTCCCATGCTTGTTGATGTAACACACGACTATGGTTTTGCCTGAAACAACTTGAAGAGGTCCAGGGAACTAAAGATGATTCAGATAAGTGAGTGCCTTGATTAGAGCAAGCAGCTCCTTTATATTTATGTACTTGCATCAGCCCTTGATGACCCAAACACCTTGCACTTTTATCCCTTCTGAAAACTGTTCAGTATTTTCTGAGGGATTGAGAAACATCAGTATTCTCCAACTGAAAAGCCTTGCACATTCTGAAAATAGTGTCAGAAAAAGAGGACCCCCCCCATGGAAGAATCAGAAACCATGCTTTCCTCTGAATCTGAGTAAGAAATCTGATGAGAAAACCTTGCATATGTTCCTTCATCTCCCTGTCCAGATTCAGAATCTTGAATCTCTTCAGGAAAAGAGCATCCCTTTTAAAAGCAACCACCTTTATAAGAAGTACCAATAACCTGAATTAAACTCTGAGCCATATCTAGTAAACCACTCATGTCCAGGGAAATTTGAGCAGGAACAGATATATGTTTAGTTTTCCTGTTTCTTTTTAACAGGAAAAATTGTGCCAACAGTGTTGTTAATGGCAGCAGCTTCCCCATGGATGGGCACAACATTCAGACTAAATAGGGAATCTTCCCTGCTCCCTCTCCCAGGACCAACAACAGTGGCTCTCCCTTGCCCATCAAGATGACCCCAACAGCCACAGAGGACATGGTTAACTCCTAGCCCACAATGGCTGTGGTGCTATACCAGAGGGATGAAGGGGGGAAATATAAGTGGTCTAAAGAACATGCTTTGGCCACAGCAGAGTCATCCATCTGCAGCTGAGGAACATTGATAGCTTGCTGTGGTGGCAAAAGCTGTTTGTGTAACTTTTTCTTTTTCTGGTTGCAAGAAGGACTGACCATGGGATTGGTAGTTTGTTCCTCTATCAAGCTGAAAACAGTGTCTCTTTCCCATGGAAAAAATGTAGCCCAAACCAGTAAAATTTAAAGTTGTAAAAAGTCACCTTTCCCTAAAAAAAACACAGTAAAAAGCACTTTAATATATTTTGCCAGCCCAAGAAGTAAAATAAACCCAATTTTCCAGAGAAAAATTTGCTTTCAACTACTTTTAGCAGCTCTTAAACTGACAGGAAAAAAGTATGGTCCCATTTAAAAGTATAGTTAAGTGTTGAGGCAGTCTGTTAAAACACTAACTCCTAACAGAAAATAACCTTTCTAACCAGGAAAGTAGAATGAAACAATAAATAGCTAAATGTAGAAGGTTTATTCCCAAAGGGAATGTATCTGCACAGCAATGCAACAACACAATCTTTGAACACCCGCAAAGCTCTCTGTCCTCTGCAGCAGGAAAGCTCTAAAGGGCTTGCTGCTAAAATCTGTCTTTTTAGTCAGCTCAGTTCAAGCTGCATACTGCTTTAAGTGCATGGAAAGTGCTTTGAAGCGTTGGAAGCTGGTTGGTTGTTATATGCTTGGCAAGATATAACCCAAATAGCTAAGGTTACTTCTGCAGTGGTCGGTATGATGAACTTGTGCAGATCCCTATTTCCAGGTGTTCACTAATGTGAGATGTAGGGGGAGGTGTGTCTTTGAGGTTGATTTACTGGAGGTGCTATCTGGCTAAAACAAACAGTCTTGTTTTATACACGAAGACTGACTTGCCATCTAGTAAAAAGTTATCTGTCTAAACTAAACAATCTAAGGCTACACACAAAGAACAACACACCAGCTAGTGCAAACAAGCAGCTTTTTGCATAACTACTGACCTTTTAAGTCCAATAGGAATTGGGGCAGTATGTTGTATAGAGAAAGTTAGAGTCTAAATGCCTGCATCTGTGCAGTGCAGTGGGCCGTACTGCTGGGTGATGGGCAACATTGAGCTAAATTTCCTTATTTAAAACACAGAAAATAAGCAACAAAAAAACTCAGTAGAGCACACCAATCAATAGCAAGACAACTGAATTTAGCCTCAACAGCAAGGACTGCCCAAAACTAGTCTGGGGTCCTTGTTATTCCACCAAAATGAACCAGTAATCTAATTTCAGCAAAGACTCACTAATTTAGACATGCACTAGGTTAGCTGAGAATGATAAATAGTGGTGGTTCATCTATAGACTACTACATGGCTGCTGCTAGTGCTGGTCTCACCACAGTTACTACAGTCAGCTAGGAATCAATGTCCCTTTATTCCTTCTCTTACCAGAAGCAAAACTGTAGCACTAATCCCAGGCCAGATCCTGAAAAGCTGGTGAAAGCCTCTTTGGTGCTTAGCAGTTTCATTCCAAATGTTCTAGGAGTCTGTAGGCTTGTTGCAGCTTTCTCCTGGTAGATGCCCTGGATAAGGATGCACAGCAGCTTGGTTCAAGAGAGTTAAAATGCACAATTGTCCAAAAACCAGACCAGTCAGAGATGTCCAATGCACACTTCACAATCATAGACAGTCAGGAATCAATGTATCTATACGCCTTCTCTTACCAGGAGGAAAATATTAGCATTAATCCCATGCTGGCCCCCAAGAACCTGTTTTCTGGCTTTCCAATGATTGGTAGTCCCTTGGAGGGCTATAAAATAATTTCCATGTGCTCCTTCTTTCCCCCTGTTGTGACTGGGGGGGGTGTAGTAGTACAGTGCTAATTTATAGCACTTTCCCCTATGCTGCCTTAGCTACAGTGGCACTTCTTAACTTATCATCTAACCCTTCATGCACCACTATGACCTCACATCTGATACTCTTCATTGCGTAGAAAGGTGATCCACCCACCAGCTCTTCCCCATCTTTCATTACTGAACAATCTATGCCTCCTTTTGTCAGTAGCCCATCATTCTGTGATACCAATATGTTTGCCTTCCCTGCCTATATCACTGCTTTCAGCTTTCCAATCTTCTTACCTAAACTGCTTACTTTGCAGAATAAGAGCAGCTACCCAGGTACACCCTTATTTGCCCTTCTGCTATGTCCTACAACCAGGGTTGCCAGATTTCCGACTGGCCAGGTAGGGACTAAAAAAAAAAAAAAAAGGTCTTCCACGCCATCACAGTTCCGCATTACACAGAAGTAGCTCTGTTTTGATTGGCCCATATACCGGTATACGGGTCAATCAAAAATCGCTAAACACGGAGCTACTTCTGTTTAATGTGGAACTGCAATGTTCCGCATTAAACAGAAGTAGCTCTGTTTTGAGATGTTTTGAGTGGCCCGTATACAGGCATACGGGCCAATCAAAAATCACTAAACACGGAGCTTCGTTTAATGCGGACCTTCCGTATTAAACACAAGAAGCTCTGTGTTTAGCGATTTTTGATTGGCCTGTATGCCGGTATATGGGCCAATCAAAAAAAAAAAAAACAAAGCGGAGGCTGCCCAGGATTTAAACCGGCAGGGCAGGACTCAGGATCAGGCTGCTGATCTCGGGACAGTCCCGCCCAAATAGGGACGTCTGGCAACCCTGCCTACAACTCTTTAATCTCCTGTCTGCTGCCAATGCAATTACCCCCCCCCTTTGCTTCCACCAGCCTTCGTTTCCTCTTCGATCTAAACACAGCTGTCCCTTCTGAGCTGAGGTTGATTCTCTGCCCTGTACACAGCAGATATCACTGCTGTGTCTATAGCCCCTTCCTGCTACTAGTAGTAAGCCTTTCTCCCTTGTCACTGCAACAGGCAGTCATGCTCCCTACTCATTTTTTTCCTATGTGTACTGGCTGTGGGTCCAGGTAACGCTTGTGATAATGCTAGCCATCTTTGTGCCACCTTCTTGACTCTGCTTGCAGATTCCTCTGCTATCAGCTGTGACAGATCATTCTTGTGTACATGCAGCACAACATGTGTCCATTCCTCCCCTGAGGTGACCATTTTTATCACCTCCTCCCAAGTTTTATTCAATCTAAGCCCCAAGAGCAGTCTCACTATAACTTGTAATCTCATTGCACATATGTCTGGATTCCCCTAGTCAAACAGCTGCTCCGCATCCTGAGCACCTCCCATCTCTCTCTCTAACTCCTCATGTCCAACCTGTAGTATTCCTTTCACATTCCATTCTTAGAGCCATAACTTTTTCATAGATAGATAGATAACATAATATATTCTTAAGATACAGCAGAAAACATGAAATCTAGTGGATGATATTTAAATAAGTTTTGTCAAGTTATAGTCTGGGGAGGGATTAAGAAACACAGCCACTTGCTGTCTGGGCTTGTATCATTTTACTTTTGTCTGCTGTTTAGCTTTCAAGAATATAGCCTTTTGCTTGCATTCCACTAACACTTCATGAGTATATGGGTAGAGCAATAAAATAAAGGTTTTATGACATGCACTAATTTGCATGAATAATATGACAGGGTCAAGCACCACTTAGGAATGATTCATTATCTTTCCATTTGCAAATGCAAGTAAATATGATAAATCTAGGCTTATGCCTGAAATGCAGTAGCAGTAATGTTTCTTCAGTTTCATGTGGTATCTGAATAGCACTTGCAGCTGTCATGTTTTACCTTATCATTTTGTCTGCTTCACTTACAGTGTCTTGATACTTAGTTGTCATTTACTAGTGGCATTTGAGACTGTTCCCTGTTAATGACGGCCTAGGCAATAAATGAGGATACTAAACAAATACCATTGTCATGTCATGCCGCCGGGTTGGGTTGCACTGACAGAAACAAGAACAGACACATGAAAAGGGAGTGAAATAAATCAAATGACAGAGAATGCTGAGTAACAAGATTAAATCTAATTCTGGAGACGATGGTATTAGTGACATTGACAACAAAAGGCAAGCAAGCACACTAGAATTAAAAGAACCTCCTCACCTGCCCCATGGAAATTCTGCCATTACGGTCACAGTTGTCCCTTTTTATTATTGTATGCTATAACCTCTCTCTTCCAAGTTCATCAAATTGAATTTGCACAATGCAAAGCTGGGATGTCATAATGTCATTTCTTCCTGCTTTTAACTGCAGTTTGTTTTTGCTGGTAATCTCCCACATTTTGGTTTATATTATAATATTTATACTTTGCTCTGAAGTCTACATATTAACACCATCAGTAGTGTAAACTGGCAGTCAGCTGAAGCCATAAACTATATGCCACTTGCCATCTATTCATGTGTGTGTCTGGGTGTGTGTCATGTATGCAAGTGTATTCTTAAATTCCCCTGTCACTGTACCAAGTTAGGAATGCACACGGCTATTTTTACACAAAAGAATCTTAGGGACATTTAAAAGCAGAACAGGAGTGCAAGTGCTACAGAAATACTGGCTGTTGTCTTCTCTGCTGCATTTTATTACCTGCTTCCTCCAGCAAAGATGTAAAACAATTGGGAACTCAGTGTAGATTGTCATCAGTAAGACCATACCATAATACTACATGTGTGATAAGCTACATGGCATTCAGAAATGTTGCATGCTCAAGAGGACCAAACCAATACTGTTTACAATGCATGCATGACAAGCCCTGAGGCTCATTGATAATACATGTGGCCAGGCCAGTGAACATGATGAGGAGCTACACATCATGGCAACAACTGGGACACACAGGAAGATTGTGTTAGACCACCTTCTGGCTCCAATAAAGTATGAGCAGCTGCTGTAAACATGGAGTAAATGCAAGCCTCTAAGGTAGCCGGTGCAAAACCCACATGAACACTTGGTAATTCTGATGTGTTGATCTATTGCGATAACCCAGGGATACAGATATGCAGAAATGCTTTGTGGAATGAAGTAAAGGGAGCATTCCTTTGGGAGGAGGGTACAGATGGTGGCTGGGCTACAGAAACAAACAGAAACACACAGAATCCTGCAAAGGGAGCAGGTGACCACATCAGTGATGCAGAACCCCAAAATACCGCAATCTGCAGGCAGAAATGAGAGCAATGTGGATGAAAGATACCCAGACAGTTCCAATAGTAGTAGGAGCAATGGGTCTTATAAAAAAGAATTTACAATCATATTTAGATATGTTGCCAATCCATGTAACCCCTTACGAACTGCAGGAGAAGTCATTACTGGGCACATTGCGGGTGCTGCGAAGAGCACTTTTGGCTGACATCAAAAAACTAACAATACTAATTTCATGAACTTTAATCATACTTTGACTTAGGAATGGGGTCCATTCCCATCATGGCATTAGAAACACAAAAGATTTGGAGAAATTGGAAATAGTATGAGGAAAGCACATACCAGGTAATTGTTATACATTCACAGAACTGGGTTTAAACCTATTATCCTTTTCAGTGCCTTTCTACCTAGTGCCACATTTACAAGGTGAGCCACAGGAGCAGTCATACTGAAGGAAATACCAATTTCCATTCATTAATACAAAAGATTTTTGAAAAAACAGTATATAGGCCAAAAAACTTTGATCTGCTTGGAAAAAGAAGCATCTGAGGAAGTGCGAAAATATAAACAACAAAACCAAGAGATATCTGAAAAATCTAAAAAAGAAATATGGACAAGGGAAAGGAAGAGAGATTTTATATGGTGCAATATTTGAGCAAAGGAGAAAGCCAAGTTAACTGATATAGAGAAGGTAATCTCAAAAATATTCGAAGAGAAATACAGGCAAAAGCATCTAGACATGGAAAATTTCTTTCCATATGGAAAATTTCACAAAAAAAAATTAATAGCACAAAAATGTAATGTGGAAAAGAAGATTAGTAAAGCAGAAGTTAAAGAAATAGAACTTGAAGTTATGAAGTGCCTGCGAAGTGAAGAATTTAATGCAGAAGGTCAAACACAGACTACATCACAGCATGATGGAGTGAGTCCCCAGAATAAGGAAAAGCAAGAAGATCAGGAGACATGCGAAGAAGAAATATGGACAGGGGAAAGGAAAAGAGATTTAATATGGTGTAATATTTATGCAAAGGAGAAAGCAAAACTAGCCAATATAAAAAGAGCAGCACCAATGATATTTGAAGAGAAATACAGGAAAAGGAATCCAGACGTGGAAAACTTTACAATACAAAAAAATAAGGAGATTGAGAGGAAAAGTAGAAAAAGAGATTAGTAATGCAGAAGGTAAAGAAATAGAAAATGTGGTTATGGAACAGCTGCAAAGCGAAGGATTTAGTGTAGAAAATCAAATGCAGAAAGCATCACAACAGGATAGAGCAATGGATATCCAAATTAAGGGGAAACCAGCAAACCAGTATAAACATTCACTTGAAGCTAGACAGCAAAGGAGGTAACAGGAAACTGAGAAAACTCTGATGCAGTCAATGTTGAGGAGTGATAGGCCAGTGAGTTCCCATATGACTGAGCAACGGATGGCACAGGATGAAATTGGAGAATGTGCCACAGGAAGATGCTATAAAATCTTCTATAGAATGCCTGCAAGAATTGAAAAACAAGGGATGTGCCCTTAGTTTGGAAGAAAATGAGTTAAGAGAAGAGTTGCTTGATTGAATAGACATAGACAGATATATCAAGATCAATGAGAGAAATAGACTGCAGAAGGTTAACAACACTCCAAAAGTCAGAAGTTTGATAAAACAAATGAACGCAGTAATTAGGACTGTCCATAGAGATCCATGCGATATAACAAAAGTAAACAGAATATATTACTGTGCTGCTAAATTAATAACTGATAAAGTTCTAGCATAGGAACATAGGGTAGCGAGGGAAAGGAAGGGGTGAGAGTGAATACCATCATAGAAATATCGAATGGAGAAAACTATAAAGCAGCTAAGACAAGAAGTGTCAAAGTTAGAAGATTATAGAAGAGGGAACAGCTCAACAAAAATACTAAGAAAGATAGATGTGATGAAAGCAATATGCAGTATTAGAACAGACCAGGATCTATCAAGTACTATCACAAATAAACTAAAAATTTCAGCACAGGCGGAAACACTTAGAAGATATAAAGATAAATATAAAGGAAAAGTACAAAATAAGCAATTTATTGATGATCCAAAAAAATTTATAAAGAATTGAGAAATAAACTAAAAGGAATTGAAAGACCACCAAAAAAAAGAAGAAATAGATACATTTTTGAGAAGTATCCATGAAGATCCTGTGGAACATAACAAAGATGCTAACTGGATAGAAGAAAAAAAAAGAATAAGACGTTTAAAGGTGCAGGATATGAAATGGGATGAAGTAGCAGCCAGAGAGATTGAAACAAAGTTAATAAAAGCCTCTAATTGGAAAACCCCAGGCCTAGATGCAGTACTTAACTTTTGGCTGAAAGTATTAACATCTTTGCATGAGGATTTAGCCATGAGTAAGAACTATTTTTATACTCACCCCGAACAGACACCGCACTGGTTAACAAGAGGAAAAACAATGCTCTTACTTAAGAGTAAACCTGCAAGCTACACTGAAAACTATTGACCAATAATTTGTTTTCCAACGATGTATAAACTATACACGGGAATTGATGCCGACAGAGTTTATAGTCATTTAGAAGACAACTCAATTATGGCAGTAGAACAAAAGGGCAACAAAAGAAAGTCATATGGATCAAAGGATCATTTGTTGTTAAATAAAGTTATAGTGGAGAACGGTAAAAAGGGGAAGAATCTATGTACGGCATGGATTGATTACAAAAAGCATTTGATAGTATCCCACATTCATGGATAAAAGAATGCTTAAAAATATATAAGATACACCCTACACTGATTGACTACATTACAGTAACCATGAAACAATGGCAGACCACTTTGCAATTAAGCCATGATAAAGGACAGATTATTATTCCAGGGATAAAAATTCAAAGGGGGATATTCCAGGGTGACTCTGTCACCGGTGCTATTCTGCCTTGCCGTTAATCCATTAAGCTGTTTACTTAACAGCTTAGGCCATGGCTAAAGTTTGGCTCCTAGAAAACAACAAAGTCTAATGACTTCTAATCTTCTCTTTGTCAATGATTTAAAACTGTATAGCTCATCAGATGAGGAATTGAAAGCACAGCTGCAGATTGTCAAAACTTTTTCAGATGATATTGGAATATCATTTGGTCTTGATAAATGTGCGAAAGCAACCGTTAAAAAAGGAAAATTGTAGCACCAGGAAAACATCAGTTTGGGACAAGAATGTGATATAAAAAAACTTGAGCAAGAGGGAGTGTATAAAATACTTGGGAACTGATGAAGGATCAGCAATAAAGCATAAACAAATGCGAATAAAACTCCGTGAGGAATACTTTAGAAGACTTAAATTAAGCCTGAGAACAGTATTGACATCTAGGAGCAGGATCCAAGCTATAAATCAATTTGCTCTTCCTGTCCTAACTTACAGTTTTCAAGTGATTGACTGGCCCCAAAAAGTGTGGGATAGATTGGATATTAAAACAAGAAGAATGCTTCATGCTCACCAAATGATTTATAAAAATCAGTGTATACCAAGATTGTATATTCCGAGTTCTGAAGGAGGGATAGGCCTCCTTGAAATTGATTACACATATAGATCTGCAATCGTGGGGACTCCACACATATTTACTGACCTCACAAGATCCAAATGTAGTGAATGTTTTGAAACATGAGAAGAATAAATCTAAGATGACGTCTCTGCTTAATTTAGCAGAAGCATATAGACATCAAGCAAGAATGGAAATCAAACCAGAAGTGCAAAAAAATAAGGCAGCAACTGAATGTGCCAAAAAACTAAAGAAAGAATATAAGGTGAAGGACCAGATGAGAAGGCATGAAATGTGGAAAAAACATAAATATAGTTACAAGTATAGAAAACTTCTGGAAGAGCCTCATGTTGATCAAGAACGAACACAGGAATGGTTAAGGAGAGGTGAATTCAAACCAAGAAATGAAAGGTTAATATTGGCACCCCAAGATAGTGGGCTACGTACACGGTGGTTTACAAAGTCCATTGAACATGTGGGAGAAACAGACAAATGTAGATTTTGTGGAACTGAATTGGAAACAGTCACACACCTCATTGCTGGCTGCATCACACTAATGACAGGAAGACTGTATACTGAAAGGCATAATAATGTGCTGTGACTGTTGCACTAGGGATTGTGCAAACATTATGGTATCGAAGTGGCTGAAAAACACTGGAAACATGAACTACAAAGCATCACAGAAAATGATGAGGTTTATGTCACATGGGATCACCCACATGGGATCTCCCCTTCCATCACAACTCGCAACAATCTTACACAAGCCACTTTCTCTTCCACTGAACAGTGGATGCAAGACAACCATCTGGCACTTAATGCAACCAAAACAAAACTCATACTATTCAATGCCAAAACCTCCTCCATAGATAAACAATCCTTCATAATTACCAGCAAAAATAATACTCCCCTAGAAATGGTCTCTGATGCAAAATTACTAGGAATAACCACTATAGGTTCATAGGTTGGTACTAGGCTATCAGCCCTAGGGCCTATACAAGCCTAGCCATAACAATTTCCTGGCTATTTCTTCCCACACTATTTACTTCCCTGGACCCCAGGTATAGTGGTCCAAGAAAAGAAGACAAAAGTATCATTGATCAATGAAATCATCACACCCAGTGACTACAGTGTCTTGCTTACAGAATAACACAAAGTCTTAAAATACCAAGATCTGCAGGCAGAAATGAGAGCCATGTGGAAGAAAGATACCCAGACAGTTCCAATAGTAGTAGGAGCAACGGGTCTTATAGAAAAGAATTTACAATCGTATTTAGATATATCAATTCATGTAACTCCATACGAATTGCAGGAGGAGTCATTACTTGGCACATTGCAGGTGCTGTGAAGAGCATTTTTGGCTGACATCAAAGAGTGAACCAATACTAATTTCATGAACTTTAATCGTACTTTGACTTAGGAATGGGGTCCATTCTCGTCATGGTATTAGAAACCCAAAAGACTTGGAGAAATTAAAAAAAAACGGTGTCTGTGAAGCATATAGCAAGTGATTGTTATACACTTACAGACTGGAAGCATAAAATTCACAAAAAAGTATTCAACCCTGAGGGGTATTGAACTTTCAATCCTCTTCATTTACACTCTAGAAATCAGTTCATTTACAAGATGAGTTATGGCAGCAGTCAGACTAAAACAGTGAATTTTCCCCAAATTTATGTTTACCAACTGCCATGGAATAGCACTCAGCTCATTCGTACAATCCGCTGCAGCCAAGGCCAATAGCTGTACTAGGTGATAGTGATTAGACTTAATTGTCAATAAACTATGAAAAGTGCCTGCAAAAAGTAATTGATTTAGAAGCCCTGTATGGGCATGTGTGTGGCTGGGTTATTTTATGACCAAATTAAAGTTTGGAAATGGTAGTATACGAAAGAAAGGGAAAAGGGGAAGCAAGCAGAGGGTAGAACAGAAAGTGAGCAGATAAGGATTGCGCAGGCTGGAGGTTGAGTAGGAGGCAAGTGTTTTTCTTTCCTGGAAAAAAACAAAGCATCACTAACCAAAAGAGCAAAAATAACTGGAAGTAAAAGAACCACAGGTGCTAAATCCAGTAAAAAACATTTATCGGTAAGCGCTTTTGTCAGGTTTAAAATCACCAAACGTATTCAGACACCATTTAAGAAACATACCCAACCATTTATAGCATTTTTTTTTTGGACAACTGCTCATTTTATTTTTATTTGTAAGTAGAGAAAGGTAAGATGGGGAAGGCAGGAAGGGAAAAGAGGAGGGTGAGAGGATTATATGAAGCAGCAAGGGAAGACAGACATGACTGACGGGGTGTGTGCTATAAAGAGGGAGAGGGAACATAATGGTAAGGAAGACATCAGAGAAACACCCTTCCATGTGCCCAAACTGTCAGCTAGCTGAGCTAGATAAATTCAAGTTTGGGAGCAAAAACCCTTCAGAGAGTGCCTGCCTGCCTACCAGCAAAGAAAGGGAGGCTGAGCCCTGAAAAGTCAATTCTATGAACAAAAATAAATGTCCACATCCTGGCATAAAAAAACACACAAAAGCAAGCAGAATGCAGGGAGGGGTTGGCTACTGCAGCAGTGATCATTCAAACATCTACTGTTATGGTAAGTTCAACTTACATAGCTGTACTATGTTTATTACATTGATCACTGCTGTATCAGCCTTAGCTATATGAGTTGATTACCACAGCTAACTACATTTGGGAGGTGGAATGAAAAAAGTTTGACAGCCCCTGGACGATGGTCCTAGCAAAGCTTAATCTCGACCTGGAGAAGGATGAACAGATGATCAAGCAGCAGCTTCTAGAATACTGATAGAATCCAACTCTTTCCAAAAATCCCTAGGTGAAACTAAAGCCCTGGAAGAGTTGACCTTGACCCAGCCTAGAATACATCTGTTGTGATGAGAATAACAAAAGGTAATAGACTTAGACAAACATTTGGAAATATTCTGTTTTGGCATAGGTTGTCCCTTCTTCTTACCTTCACAATAAATGAACATCTGATCTGAACATCTGAAATATTTAGTTCTGTCAAAATAATACCCACATTGTCTAAGGACATCCAAGATATGAAGTATCCTTTATCCCTCATTTTTAGGTTCAGGAAAGAAAATGGGGAGGTGGGCAGTTTGGCTTAAAGTAAACTCAGATACCACTTTAGACACATAAAAAGGATTAGTTCTCAAAGAAACCATGTCCCTGTAGAAAATGAGATGCGGTGACTCACAAAAAGGGATTACAGCTCAGATGCCCTTCTTGCACAGGTCAGGCCAATCAGAAAAACTGTTTTTCATATTAAAAACCTCAAGTAAACCAGAATAGCTGCTTCAAATAGTGCAAGTGTTACCTTCAATAACCAAAATTAAGTTCCCACCGGCTTTCTTTTTCTTTTCTTGGAGGACTCATATGTAAAACCCCTTTCAAAAACATTTTGACGAGACTGGACTAAAAGAGGAGGATCTGTGGGCAGACATCCTTAAATGGCCAATAAATGAACCTTGATAAAGGAATAAGAAAGGCATGGGATAGTAACTCACAGAAAATATTGTAAAGCCAGAGAACTAGCCCTGAATGCATGCTGGCTATGTAGCTGGCACCAACTAGAAAACTTTTTCTTTTTGCTAATATATGATTTTCTAGTAGAAGACCTTCTTGACTCAGTACCTGCTGCACGTGCTCACTAAACAGGTGCCCAAAAGGAGTTAAGACCAGATCATCCAGGCAGTCCATTGAAAATGACTGATACCAAACACCCCTGTTCTTATGTGAGTAGATCCAGTCTGTGAGGAAGCTTGTGGTTATTGCCCCTGACCATTTCCAAAAGAAGGGAGAACCATGTTGCCTGAGTCAGAAAAGAGTCACAACAATGATTTTGGAGGATTACTTATGAATCTTCAGACATAACCTGGATATCAGTGGAAAGTGTGGAAAGGTATATAGGAACATTCCAGTCTACGGAAAAGAAAAGGCCTCTGTCTTCCAGGCCTTTTTGCATGGGGTCCTGGAACAGAATCTTGCCAGTTGATAGTTCAGACAGGAGGCAGAGAGGTTTACCTGATGAATTCCCTATATATGGATCAAATCTTGGAAGGCCCTTTGATCTAGTTTCCCTACCCTGGTCCTGCTAAACGTGTCTGCTACACAGTTTTGCTCTGACAGAATGGAGGATTTCTGTATAGTGAGACTGTGCTGTGAAGGTATAGCCCAAGTTAACATGGCTAGTCTGGAAAGGAGGTACAGCCTGGTTGCCCCATCCTTGTTGATGTACCACATGACAGTGGTACTGTCTGTAACCACTTGAAGATGTGTGTCAGGAACCAAAGATGGTTCAGAGAATTCAAGTGCCTTGATCTGGGCAAGTATCTCCTTGATACTTATGTGCTTGCATCTGTTCTTGGTGTCTCACACCCCCTGCACTTTTATCTCTCCTAATACTGCTTCTCAAGCAAAGTCCAAAGTGTCTGTGTTAACCAACTGCTTTGGAGCAGGGAGGTAGAAGGGGAGACCTAGATTTAAGGATATCCATTGTCTCCACCAAAATAATTTTCATCTGCCAAACCCTAGCTCTGGTATTTGAAAAGGTAAAGGGTGCTGATGCTTGGACCAAAGAGATTTCAGATGCTACTGTATCTTTCCCATGTGGAGTCTTGCCAGGACTTCATGAGAATCATAGATGCCATAAGATCCAAAATCCTGATGTATTCCCTCGCAGTCAACAAAGTATAAGATCTAAATAAAATTATATGGAAGAAAAACTCTTTAAAATGAGGTGTCTAGTTGCCATCCTAGGAACACAATCCTGTGTAAGGGAGTGAAGAAATATTTTTGAATTTTGTCTTGGAATCCCAGTTTGTGTAGATCTCTCATCCAAGAGAGAGAGAGAGAGATTCCTGACACTTGGAAAAAGACTATGCAAAGATAAACAAGTCATCTAAATATGGAAAAATGTGGATACCCTATAGGCTGCAATGATCTATAACTGGAGCTAGATACTTTATGAATGCTCTAGGTTCAGTGGATAGCCCAAAGAGTAAGGCAGAGAACTGATAATGTGATTCAGACACACACAACCTTATGAAACATCTGAAGTCTGGATAAATAGGGATGTGGTAAGTATCTATTAATTAAGACCAAATAAATAATGGTGATGGATACAGAATGGTTTCTTTATTTACTGTTAAGTGCTTTTCATTTGTCTCAAATAGCAAACTTCATCAGACAACAAACAACTAAAACCTTCTTTCTTATATACTTAAAATGGTGTAATTTCCTTTTCAAACAGGAAGTGAAATTCAGTGCTTTTTTTTTAAAAACATATGATTCATATAAAAACTTGTTACTAAAATACTGATACAATATCTAATTATCTAAGCCAACATGCTCTATGAATAATCATGTTGCAGACAATACATTTTTTATTTATTTATTTTATTTGCAGCTTGTTTACCAGGACAGTCCATTGGGCCACAAGGAGCCTGTTTTCAATGGAGTCCTGGGGAGAAAAGCTCCAGAAAAATACAAATACATAGTACAGAAAAAGTACAAATCATTGGTACACATTTCTAATAAACATTACAGTGATGATAAAGGACAAATCAAAGAAATTTTGAATTACAAGAATTGCATCAGATTTTTTTTTTTTTGTTATTATAAGCTAATTATTAGTCATTGGTCATATACATCCCTAGTGATGGAGAAACTAAGGAGGCAGTGGTAAGCACAAGTGAGTATGAAAATCTAGGAAGAAAGTGTAGTCAGGATTAGGTAGGATGGGAGCAAGAGCATTTCCATTGTGAAGTAATGTGTGAGTGCAGTGAGGTTTTGAACTATGAGAGACTGCTAGTGGTGCGGATGGGAGAAGGGAGAGAGTTCCAAAGGTGATCTAGAGAGAAGGACATGAGGTAGTTCCCAGCTGGACATGGGTGTTTGTACAATTTAATAAGGTTTTAACAATTTGATCTCAGGAGTCAATCTGGTTTGTGCATTTCAAAGGTGTTTGCTAGGGAGGGGCAGCGAGATGGGTTATGAATGAGTTTATGTGCTTGGATGAGTTGGGTATAAGTTAGGAAGTTAGGTAGCTCAAGTCAACCTAATTGGTGAAGGGAATTACAGTGGTGGAAAGAGGCTCTGTGACCTGCGGCAAACTTGGATATTTTGTTATAGCAAGATGAGAGTTTTGATTTGTGGGGAGATTGAAGGTTGGTGGGGATAGTTGCTCCATATAAAAGGGAAGGGATAAGGTATGTATTGGCTAGTGTAATCCTGGTGGAGGGAGAGATAAAGTGACTGTTACGGTAAAGCATGCCTAGTTTTTTGTGGGTCTTTTTGATATTTACATGTAGATGTTTGTCACATTTTAATTGGTCATCAGATGCTTGGTGCCAGAGCCGTGGGCTCAAGCTCAATGCCAAGAAATGTATAGTTATCCCCTTTGGGAAAAAATATGTATCCGTGAATTACCATATAGGTGGCAGAAGACTAAACACCGAAAGTGTGATAAGAGACTTAGGGACACAGGTGGACAGTGGTCTCACCTTTGATAACCACATTGCCACAACAGTCAGGAAATCCTTCTATGTGGCACACCTCATCACTAAGGGCTTTTCATCTAGAAAAAAGGAGGTCATTGTCCCACTGTACTCATCCCTTATTAGACCCATTATAGAATACAATGCCCCATTTGTTATGTACCTCTCAAGACATCTGCAACAACTGGAAAGGCCACAGAAATACCTCTCTAAAAGCATCACAGACCTAAAGCAGATGCCCTACGCTGACCGCCTTAAAAAACTCCAGCTATACTCTGTCACATATCGTCTACTCAGAGGTGATCTCTGCTTATCATACAAGGCTATGTCAAACCCAGAGCTGTTGGACATGCTACACTTAAAGAAATCCCAATCCCTCAGAGCCACATGCTCCAGGTATCTAAACCTTGTCATCACAATAAACAAAACATGCTGGAGGGATAGGTTCCTGACCCAGAGACTCCCCAGACTCTAGAATAGATTGCCCATACATGTCAAGCAGAGTGCTTCTTTGGCCCTCTTCAAAAGGAACCTTGATGATTGGATGGGAGAAAGGAAATTCACCCCGGGGATCACATTAGTCGCCCTGCTAGACAGGGGTCCAGGGAAGTAAATAGTGTGGGAAGAAATAGCCAGGAAATTGTTATGGCTAGGCTTGTATAGGCCCTAGGGCTGATAGCCTAGTACCAACCTATGAACCTATAGTGGTTATTCCTAGTAATTTTGCATCAGAGACCATTTCTAGGAGAGTATTATTTTTGCTGGTAATTATGAAGGATTGTTTATCTATGGAGGAGGTTTTGGCATTGAATAGTATGAGTTTTGTTTTGGTTGCATTAAGTGCCAGATGGTTGTCTTGCATCCACTGTTCAGTGGAAGAGAAAGTAGCTTGTGTAAGTTGTGATGGAAGGGGAGGAACAGATAATAGTAGAATCATCATCATATTGACTGAGGCTAGAGTTTGGAATGGCTTGGTAAAAATCATTTATAAATATGTTAAATAGTAGGGGGCCTAGAATGGAACCTTGGGGGACGCCTGTGGATGCATTAAGGAAGGGTGGGAAATCTTTTTTCCATTTTACTGCCTGTTGCCTCTTTGTGAGATAACTTGAAAATCACTGGGTAGAGGAAGGGGATAGGTTAAGTTTAGAGAGTTTGGTTAGAAGCAGGTTGTGGGAAATGGTGTCAAATGCCTTAGAGAGGTCAAGGAGAAGAGTGGATACAAAGCGGCCAAAATCACGGGCTTTGTTGATTGTTTCTAGGAAGGAGAGAAAGGCAGTGGAGGTACTATGACCCGGTCTAAAACCATGTTGTGTGGGGGTAAGAAGCTGATTATTAATAAGATAGGTAAGAGTTGGTGTACACACTTTTCAAGTATCTTAGAAATAGGGGATAGGATGGTAATAGCGCAGAAATTTGTAATGTTATTATTATTGCTGCCTTTGTGGAGAGGAATAATAAAGGCTTTCTTCCAGAGTTGGGGGACCTGGCATTCTAGGATGTACTGATTAATTAGTATACTGACAGGGAAGGCTATTTCTTCTTTTAGGAAGTAGGAGGGCATTTCATCTGGGGCATTGGAACCAGGTTTTAATTTTAAGAGCAGTTTTTCTTTATAGTAGATATGGAAATTGGATTGATGGAGAAAGGTGGGGGTTGGGGGCAGAGGCTGTTAAGGTAGGAAGGGGTGGGTGTGGGCTGATGTGAAGCCACTGAATTGTTGGTGAAGGATGCTATTAGTTTGCTGATGGAGTCAATAAAAAGGAGTCAAATTGGGTAGCTAAGTCCAGGTCAGTTGCATCTGGGTTAGAGCAAGGGTTTTCTGTTTTACCAGGGTTGAGGAGAGATGAAATTCCATTCCAGAATAGTTTGGGATTGGCATTGTGGTTAGTTTGGAGGGTAGTGAAACATTTACAAGCTAGGGCCTCTGAGATGAACCCTTTATAGGTTGCCTATGTATGTTAGAGACACAGGCGCCAAACCTGGGATGAATTTCCTGTTCCCCATCCAATTGTCCAAGTTGCACATTTTATTGAGTTAGGGTAGAACTCTGCTTCACATGGATGGAGGGCCTGACTTTTATTGGACTTGCAAACATTAAAAAGTAGATTGTCTTATGAATGTAATTATCATGATTGTGCATAATGTTGAATGAGTCTTGTCAGATGGAGGCATCTTTAGGGATTGTGCACTGTACTGCAGTTTATGATTATCTGAGAGTAGGTGAGTTAATAATGGAACTGAAGCCCGTTTAGTTGCTTTACAGTAATACGGTGTTGTGACCTATAAGGCAGACTTCTTGCACATCTTGTATATTTTATTGTAGCCTTGTTCTAGTTTGGATGTAAGTGTGGCCAGTAGATTTGCCAAGAGTGGAGAGCCATATAGTAGGGCTAGTGAGAGAGATGTTGATGCCATGTTTTTGGAGCTGTCTTTAAAGGCATGCTTGATTCTATACAGTGTTCCAAGTTTCTGATAGGTCTTTTTGATAGTCTGACATACATGCTAGTTAAATTTCAGGCTGTCATCCATAATGACCACAATAGTTAGTGTTAGTGAAAGTTTCGGGATTTAAATTTTTTAGGCAGCAATTGAAGGTGTAAGAATGGGTTAGTTGTGTAGAGGAGGGGAGGTGATGGCCAAAAGTGGGGAAATGGTCTGCTAGTGTGTCTGGGAGAATGCCACTATCTGAGATGTAGTGGGGATGGGATACCAGAATCCAGTTTATGATACTTCCAGTAGTGAAATTCTTAGCTGGTCTGGTAGTAAAGTTAATTAGTTGTGTAAACTTGTATAGGTTAATATTGAGAGAGTTGGTGGGGAATTGTATTGTAGCCCAGTTTGTTCACATCACCCATAATTATGGTTTCATGATTTATGTTGGGGGATGAGACATTATCTCCAGGGGAAATATAGAGGGAGATAACACATATTAGTTTATGCTTGTTTAGGTGGAGTAGGGTTGGTATTGGCTAGGAAACTGCTGTATACATCCTATTTAATTTAGAAAATGCCACATCGGCTTAGAGCTTCTATTAAGTTATTACACAACACTTGCATTATTTTAAACAGACCACTAAAGCTGTCTATGGTCCTATTTTTACACAGTAATATCTGCGGTGGTGGTGCTGCAGTAGCATTGTCGCCTCACAGTTAGACGTTGACCGTTCGATTCTCAGTTAGACCGTCTTCTGTGTGGCGACATGCATGACTGGGCATTCCTTCATTGAAGGTTGTGCGTTAGGCCCGGCAAGCCAGCAAGTAAAAATCTACTGCCAATCATTAGTGGACAGGAATTCCGCTGTGGAGACCCCTAACCGGGAAAAGCCGAAAGACACAAAGACAAACAAACAATCACTAAGCAAGATTAGAATTACTTCTACCAGGTCAGCACATATGCAGACTATGTTATAAACCAAACTAAAACAGCTGTTTTAATATCTTATGCTGTGTGGCTATATGTTGAACTACTTAGACTGCTTTAATGGTTTACTGTATCTAAATCACATTTAGGTAACATTAATTACAATGCTTTCAGGAGATTCTGCTTTGTAGAGCATATTGCTGAACTAACTAGACTACTATTGTGTGTAGAAGCGTTATACATGAAACTATTACCTCCTTATCCATGTTGGGCAACTGTTATCAGCACCATGAAGTATGTGGATGTTTAGTGTTTTTTGTACTGCTATGTTTGTAGAACTGTATAGTTGCTGATATACTGATACTTTAGACCCTACTGTGTATATTTCATTGGATAACTGCATCTACCTTGCACTTTTACTGTATTAACTTCATAGAATATTTTAGATATCTTACTAATCCAGTAACATTAGTAATTAAACCATAATCCTTGGAGACGTAAACATTAACTGGGCCCATATCCAGGCTCCTGCAAACACCACTAACATCAACCTCTACAATTTCTCACAACTGATCAACTTGCCTACTCACCCAGCCAAAAACCCCTCCAATGGGAGTATATTGGATTGGATTCTAGTCTCCCATCCCCACTATTTCACCAACAGTGGCACCCTTCCCGACCCACTAGGTGACCACTTACCCATCTTTACCCACCGACTTCCCACTATCCTTCAACGAACCCATAACTTCATTACGATCCGTGACCAAAAAAACTTCAACCCAATAACCTTTTCAAACTCACTAAAAGCAGTTAATTGGACTTGTCTAAAAACATTACCTCTAGACAATGCAGTCTCATACTTCAACTCAACATTCTTAAAATTACTTGACTCCCAAGCTCCCTTACGGACAAAGAGAATAAAAACTAAATCAGCCCCTTGGCTATCTAAAACTACTCTTTCTACCATGAGACAAAGAGACAAAGTGTGGGCACGCTACCAAAAACATAAGGCAACCCAACTCCTTAATGAATACAAAATGCTCCGAAATAAAGTAAAAAAACTCGTCTCTTTTGATCGACAAAACTATTTCTCTACACTCCAAAACCAAAACAAAAACAACCCTCAAAAATTCTGGAAAGGAATCTCCACTCTCCTCCACCCCAGCAAACCAGATACTCCTACCCCAGATCCAAATGCTCCAGAACTAGATTTAGCCACCCAATTTAATTCTTTCTTTATTGACTCTATTTCCAAACTGACCTCCTCATTCTCCATCTCCTCCCCATCATCTAATACCCCATCACCCACCCCCATAATCTCTACATCCACACCCTACTCCCAACCCACTAATTCCACTACCCCCTCTTCTACACAAATTCTATCCTCATCTACACCACCCCAAAATTCCACGCCCCCCAACTGCACTCTCTTCTCTTTAAATCCCATTCCTACTGCTACTATTAAGAAACTCCTTCAGAAATTGAAACCATGTACCAATGCTCCTGACAATATCCCTTCTTACTTTCTTAGCATAGCTGCTGAAAGTCTTGCCTACCCCATTAGCATCTTAATTAACCACTCCCTACAAGAAGGCACAGTTCCCCAAATTTGGAAACAAGCCTTTATTATACCATTACACAAAGGTGGTAACAAAAACAGCATTACTAATTTCCGTCCCATAGCCATCCTGTCCCCCATTTCAAAAATCCTTGAAAAATGTGTGCAACTCCAACTCCTTCCTCATCTCCTAGCCAACAATCTTATAACTCCCACACAGCACGGTTTCAGACCTAATCATAGCACCATGACTGCCCTTCTCTCCTTCCTTGAAATCGTCAATAAAGCCCGCGACTCTGGACAAATTGTTTTCACCTTACTCATTGATCTTTCCAAAGCCTTCGATACTATCTCACACAGCCTGCTCTTAAATAAACTCTCCAAACTCTACCTATCCTCCTCCTCTCTGAACTGGTTCTCTAGCTATCTATCCAACAGAAATCAAGCTGTAAAATGGAAAAAAGCAACTTCCTCCTTCCTTAGTACCCCTACCGGAGTTCCACAAGGCTCCATACTGGGTCCTCTACTCTTCAATATCTTTATTAATGACTTCCACAAATCTATCCCTTTCTCTAGCATCATCCAATATGCAGATGATTCTACTATCATCTGCTCTGCCTCTTCTATCACCACACTACAAAAACTTACTCAAGACACCTTCTCTTCCACAGAGCAATGGATGCTAAGCAATCATCTAGCTCTCAATGCCACCAAGACCAAATTAATGTTATTTACTCCCTCCAAAGTCACTCCTCCCAACATGAACTCATTCTTAGTTACTAGTCAAAATAACTCACCTCTCGAAATAGTGTCAGAGACCAAACTACTTGGGGTCCACATCGACAACCAACTTAAATTTAATTCCCACCTACAAAAAAACATCAAAAAAACACATCAAAAACTTGGCATGCTGTATAGACAAAATGCCTACCTCACATCCACCACTAAAATCACTCTCGCTACTTCCTTCCTTATCCCCTCCCTTCTCTATGGTGCCCCACTACTTACTAATCTTCAGTCCTTGTTAAAAAAACAGCTCACCTCTTGCTATAACAAAATTGCTAAATTCGCCACCGCTCATAAGTCTTCCACTCACCACTGTCTCTCCCTCCATAAACTAAAATGGCTAGAACTTCCCAACCAACTTACTTACACTCAACTAACTCTAGCCCACAAGCTTATTCTAAACCCCTCCAACTGTCCCTCCCTTTCCTCTGCCCTTAAAATGCACCTACCAAACAGAGTTCTAAGGTCTAATAATCAAAATCTACTAGAAGTGCACAAACCTACTCATCCCCCAGGCAAAAACCTTCTTTCCTTCAGCCTTGCTCGCCTCTGGAACTCTCTACCACCAAACATCCGCATTACCTCTAACCACTCTACCTTCAAGAAGTCTCTTTTCTTACACCTAGCATCTCAATGGGAATGCTCTTGCACCCACCCCACATAACCAACTCTACTTAATGTCCTGTAATATCATAATCTACTTTATTCATCTACTATGTTTGTTCTTTAATCTGCATTTATGTTTTGCTTTTGTTCTTTTGCTAGCATGTACCTAGATTGTTACTGTCAAATGTTAATGTACATTTATGTTTTGCTTATGTTCTTTTGCTAGCATGTACCTAGATGTTACTGTCAAATGTTAATGTACATTTATTTCTTTTTTGGAGCTTTTCTCCCTGGGACTCCATTGAAAACGGGTTCTTCAAGGCCCAATGGACTATCCTGGTAAACCAACTGCAATAAATAAATAAAAGTAACTAGTTTATACCTGGTTAATGGGATTAAATATACACTGTCTTTAGTTGTTATTTGCTTAGTAAGTGTGTCTGACCTACTGATTACTTCACCACTTTTTTCTCTCTCCCTTTATGTACCCAGCTCTCCAACCTGCCTGGCTTGTACTAGGGTTTGGGATATTGCCCTGTCTAAGATTGCTGCCTCTTCCCCAAGCTAAGGAATACAGCCAAACCTTTCTCTGGGCATCATTTCCCTCAAGGATACAAGAAAGTATGTTTAATAAAACCACTGTATGTAAATAATACATCTGTGTGTGTGTTTATCGTACACTTCCTAGCCAGGACAGCCAGCAGCCAATACCTTCTCTCCTCCCAACTTCCATACCTTCCCCTCTTACAGCCTCTGCAATATAACTGCTGTTTTTCCCTCCCTTTACCTCTAGACCTGCTAACCCTGTGAGTAGCCATGGTTGCATTATATGCTTTGCCCACTAGGTGGCACCCTCTTCCCAGGTCTAATCTCCTTGAATAACTATGTTACTATCTTAATTTATAACTCTCAGGCATCCACTTTCTAATATATTTATCTATCTGGTAGACCCACTATATCCTTCTATTTTTTACTATGCATTTCTCAACTGCCCAGCCTATTATCTCCCCTTAAACTTACCTTAACAGTCAGCACTCCACTGATTGTTTTCACAGAATTTAGCCCTTCACTGGCTCTACCCGCTCCATTCGCCCTACGGGCTCACTCCGCTCCCCTACTCTGCCCCCAATTCTCACCGTCCCCACTGCATTTACATTTAAACATCCTAGCCACACCCCCAACCACACCAGCAATCACATGATCCAAGTCATTAAAGTGATATAACCTACACCCCAATAGTTATTAACATAGAACACAAGCAGGACTTATCTCTATACACTATCCTATATATTATACTCCCACTAGGTCACCTACATCCATCCCACCACACCTTAAGTTCCTACTCTTATTCTCACTAATATCCTTTCTATCCATTCCTTACCTACTTACAGTCTATGAACATCTTAACTGTCAAGGATTCCATTACTCCATGAGACAAACCTCCACTCCATCACTTATAGTCTTACATAACCATACAAACATACCCAGCACACCAAATTACTTAAAAGCTAAATATCATAGATTGACTCACATTAAATGCTATAGTTCAAAAGCTAGAAAATTCCAAAACCTAATATATAAACTACTAAATCTTACACTGAGAATTCAAGTTCTCTCCTTAATAGATGGTGATATCCACCCAAATCCTGGTCCAAACTCTACCACAGCTACAGAGCCCAATGCTCCAACCTCTGCTAACACACAATTGCTCACCAGACCCTCAAACTCACTCCTGATAGCCCATCTTAATATTCGAAGCATAAATAATAAAGTTGCCCACCTACATGCTCTCATGCATGTACATTCATTTGACATGCTATGTTGCACTGAAACATGGCTCAAGGCATCAACACAAGACAATGAGGTCATTCCACCTGGATATAATATCTTGAGACTAGATAAGCTAAGAAGGGTGGGGGTGTAGCTATCCTATATAAATCTAAATTAAAGGTGACCTCTATAGACACTAAACCACCATTAACTAGTAATGCAGAAATTCTTATTTCCAAGATTCAACTTACAAATGTAAATCTATCTATATCATGTGTATTTACCTTCCCCCAGGCAATAACACTAACACCCTAGAGGATATTCTTAGTTGGCTTTCCACTAACTACCCACAAAAAACCATAATACTTGGTGACTTTAATATCAGCTGGAAGAGCTGTACCCTCTGAACAGCCTTCTACTCACATTAACTTACACAACTTCACTCAAACCATTACATCCCCCACAAGGACCAATAAATTTAATAATAAAGAAAGCACCCTCAATTGGATACTCATAAATAGTCATCACCAAAATTACAAAGTAGGGACCCTCCCTGAAGATATGAGTGACCATTCACTCACCTTCTTAATCAGACATAAGAGTGACATTCCAAACCCAACCAACTATAGGACCATAAGAACCAACAAAGATTTTAACCCTGACAGCTTCCTAAAATAACTTAAGGCATGTGATTGGTGACCCCTGAAACACCTACCATTAAATGAAGCAGTGAAATACTTTAATTCTAAATTTTTAGCCATTCTAGACTATCATGCACCAACACGCACAATTAGAACTAGGATAAAACCAGCCCTATGGCTCTCTAAAGCTACCAAACACAAAATCCTCCTTAGAAACAAACTCTGGGCCAACTAGCGTACTACTAAAAGCCTGGCAGATCAACTAAAGTTTAGACAGCTAAGAAATTAGACAAAAAAAGCCATACTGTTAGACAAATGAAACTTCTACTTTCAGCTCCAACAAACATACCAAAACAAACCACAAAAATTCAGGTCAGGCATCAATAAACTCCTACACCCATGCCATTCAGTCACGCCCACCCCTTTAGGCTCTGATCACAAAAGTCCCAAGCAAATAGCCAATACCTTTAACACTTTCTTCACAGAGACCATTCAATCTCTAGCCAATCGACTATCCCCTGACACCTCATCTTTATCCACCTCCAACTCTAACCCATCTCCATCTTTTCACTTTCAACCTGTTCCTACATACCTTGTCTGCACACTTTTTCAAAAACTTAAACCTACCACCCTCTCTGCAGACCTACTCCCTGCAGAATACCTACAAAAAGCTGCAAAAGCCATAGCCTACCCCATATCTATCCTGATTAATAGAACCATTACTGAAGGAACTATACCAACAATCTGGAAAATTTCACATATTATCCTCTTGCATAAAGTAGGCAACTCTAATGAATTATCAAACTATAGACCTATAGCCATATTATCTCCACTGGCAAAAATCATGGAGAAATGCATTCATAAACAACTGTTAAACTACCTATTAGAAAACAACTTACTAGCTAACTGTCAACATGGTTTCAGACCATTTCATAGCACCAACTCTGCTCTTTTATCCTTCTCTGACTGTATTAATAAAAATTGCAATAATGACAATCTATCCTCTGCCCTCTTTATCAATCTATCAAAAGCTTTCAGTATGGTTAGCCACACCTTACTCATAAACATACTCAAAAACCTGTCACTAGACACACTAGCTATACAATGGTTCCAAGCTTACTTAATCAACAGGCAGCAAGCTGTACTATGGAAAAAATAACTTATCTTCCCACCTCCCAATTGCCCTTGGTGTCCATCAAGGCTCCATATTAGGTCCTCTTCTATTTTCTATTTTAATAAATTACCTACATTCTGTAATACCTCAAGCTACCTGTATCCAATACATGGATGATTCCACGTTAATATGCTCTGCCACTTCTCCAGCAGACCTACAGCCCCTAACCCAAAACATGTTTAATACAGTCTAAAATGGCTACTACACTGATGTCTCATCTTGAACCCCCCAAAAAAACTGCTACTATTCACTCCAACCCGTAGGCCCCCCCCTCTTACTTTTAATATTACATCAAGCAACAGTACTACCATATCTCCTGATAGTACTACAAAACTACTTGGGGTACTAATAGACAACAACCTTACCTATGATTCCCATATTAACAGTACTATGAAAACAGTCAACAAAAATTGGGTTCCCTCTACAGGATCAAACCCATTCTGACCCCGCTAGTCAGGACCACTATTGCCCATACCCACTTAATCTCTACCCTTCTTTATGCCTACCCTATATATACTAAACAGAGTAAAAGAAACTTGAACAAGCTGGCTATCTCCTACAACAATATTGCCAGATTTGCAACTGGTTCTACCTACAGAACCCATCATTGTAACAATCTTCAACAACTAGGATGGTTAGAGTTGCCAAATCTACTGCTATTTAACCAACTAACAGTTGCCCACAAAATCCTATATCAACCTATTAACACACCTATACTTACAAACGTTATCACCCCGTATAATAACCTCAAGACCCTACGCTCATCAAATAAACTACTTGCACAAATAAGTAAAACTAACAATTTGGCTGGTGATTCTCTGTTCACTAATACTGTTGGTAAAAGCTGGAACTCCTTCCCCAGTGACCTAACCTTCCTTTCCTCTATAACCCTATTTAAAAGCAAACTGAAGCCATACTTTAAATCACAGTGGTTATGCCCCTGTGCTAACCCTGATTAACTACCTCACTTACCTCTGGTTATTAATCTCCATACCTGTATAAACTAGTTACTTTTCTATTAACAATAAAGAGAGTGTGATTTAACTCTTTAAAGTGTTATTAGAGATTTCTTTGTATAACTAACCATAGCTGATATATATTAAGATTTTGTAAGCAGAATCACAAGGTATTGCAAAAAACTGCTATGTACCTCCATTTGTAAAATGTCATTTACTGTAAATATTACTGTAAATTGTGGGGCTTATCTCCCCGGGCCTCTACTGAAAATGGACATATATATCCAGTTAGACTAGCCCGGTCAACAAATGTAAAATAAATAAAATAAAAATTTCTGCCTTGCCGAATTTGGGAAAGGGTTTGGTGTAAGGGGTAACTAAGAGGGAAGCCAAGTAGAGGAGTGCTATGCCATCCCCTTTTTTGTGTCTTGTCATTCCTTAGGATGCAGTAGTTGGGTGGTATTAGTTCTGAATCTTTTATGTGGGGCTTAAGCCAGGTTTCTGACTTTTTTATAAATAAATATGTATATATATATATATCTACACACACACACACACACACACACACACACACACACACACACACACACACACACACACACACACACACACACACACACACACACACACACACACACACACACACACACACACACACACACACACACACACACACAAATATTCATAGATTAAATGAAAAACTTACTACATCCATCATACTAGCAATGCATTTTCTATGAGACCCAATAATTAATAAAATAGTGATTGCTATATACACTATTGAAAAGACACAAAATGAATATAAACATGCTAACCAATGCCTACACTGAAAATATTATGAATATTCTACTTTTATTATTTATTATTATTATTATTATTATTATTATTATTATTATTAATAATTCCTTACTTATTCACTTTCCTACTTTTTTACTTACTTCCTAGCCAATGCCTTTAACTTAAGTATACTGTTAACAGTACAGTGACTATTTAATCCTGGTCATACACATGAATGTAGTTGCAGTTGCCAAACCAATTCAGACTTTTCCAGCTGAATAGCCAAGGTCCGCCTCATCCTGTTCTTTAAGCTGCTGTATTACACAAAACTTGAACAGATGATCTTTAAATTCATATGTATGCTTTGCTAATGCATTTGTTAAAATGCCATTTCTGATTATATAAATATGCTCCTATATTCTCTCTTTCAAACTTCTGGTTGTTCTTCTTATATAATATGCCAGACATAATTGGCATATGGCAACATAAACTACCATTTTTGTATTCCGATTAAATTTTCCAGTAATTCTATATTTTGTATTTTTGATCTCAACACATTGACCTTGGGATATAAAACTGCAGTAGTTACACATTCCACACCTACTCATACCCATGTGCAAGTTATTAGGTTTTTTACAATGCTCTATTAAGTTCTTAAGGTTTTTGCCTCTTCTTGTCACCATTTTAATCCTTCTCCTACCTTTTCTCTGAATTTTACATCATCATTAATGACTGCCCAATTCTTTATCATGGTAGCTTTTACTTCATAAAAATGCATACTAAATGTTGTTATAAATGCAACTGAGCAGTCATATTGCACTTGTTAAGTCCTTATCTGATGGTTCTCTCCATGGTAACTAAGAATGGGGTTAAAATGTCCATTCTCCCTTTTTATTCGCACTTCATTTTGTATATCTTCCAACACACTCCCTCTCTCGATGAACATCTTTTTAAGCAACCCACGTTCCTTACTAAAATCAACATTGAGAGTCACCATTCTTGTGGCCCAGACAAATTGTCCTTTTACCACTGCCTTTTTATTTCCTATAGGAAATGAACTGGTAAAATGCAAAAAAGAATTTGAATAAGTCAATTTTCTATGAATTTTTGTTTTGAATGCTTTTCTCACCTTGTCCTTACTTAAATTCACATCCAAAAAATTTATTTCTTGCTTACCAAGATCATGAGTAAATTTTAAATAATTAGTGGTATTATTAATATAGGACAAAAACATCTCTTTTGTCCCTTTCCATAATATAAAAATATCATCCAGGTATCACAAATATAGACTGATATGCATACTATAGCTGCTATTAAGCAAAAACTTTTTCTACCATACTACCATTACTAAATTTGCAAAGATCGTGCCACATGGGGAACCCATGGCAACCCCCACTTTTTGGAGGTAATATTCATCACCAAATTTAATATAGTTGTTTTTTAAAACAGTATCAAATAAATCAATATACAGATTAACTCTCATTATGTGGTACGCTTTGATCGTAAAGGTATTCTTCTATAGACTGAATACCCTCCTGATGGGTGATGATGAAAAAAAGGTCTTTTATTCCACAGTTAAAAACAATGTCTCATCTGAATATACAATATTACTTATTAACTCACGAAAATGCCATGAGTCCCTACAAATTTGTGCTTGTTTTTCTAAAAAAATTCTTTAGCTTATAATCCAAGAATTTGGCACAAGCATAACTGACTGAGTTATGTCCATCAACAATAGGACGAAGGGGAGGATTGTAAATGTCCATATGTATTTTCGGTGCTCCAAAAATAGTAGGAATGGTGGGGAAAATCATACTCAAATAGTTGAATATGTCAATGTCTATCCTACCTTCAAAAAACATATCACTGTGCATAATACTGATTCTTCTACATACTATATTTAGCTCATTTTTACTTACTTTTACATAAGTATCAGTATTAAGTATGGCATTGATTCTTGCATTATAAGAATAAGATATGTGCAATATGTAGCACAAAGGTCAGAAGCCAAGGTGATGGCTGGGGAAGTGGGAGAAGAGCAAAACTGGGGAGAAACAGCTGAAGTCACAAAAACTGCCAGCACCATATAGTGAAACACAAGAATTTTTAATGTGGCAACTCCAAATGCTGGTGTATAATTATATACAGCAACCAAAAAAATCAAACCGGTTTCGGAATTAACATGCCTTTATCAGTGATCATAGCTCACAGTGAGCAAAAACAGTACTTAAATACATACACCACTTTTAATTGTTAATTACAATTACATTAAGTCGAGGCTTAAATAGTCCCCCAAGCCTAATGATCCAATTCTTTTCTTTTTTTATTCAAAATAGAATACCATCCCATTTTGACCAGTTTATTTCCTTTAATTACATCAATAATAGTAAATTTAAATTGAGCTGTGGTATGATAAATGGTATGTTTATATAATGAACTGGAAAATCATTTGTTCCGAATATCACTAAGATGTTCAGAAATCCAGATGCGAAAAGACCTAGAAGTTTGACCAACGTAAAAGGCTGTTATTGGCAAGTCAAGGGCGCTGCCATGGGGGCATCCATGTGAAGCAGAGTTCCTCCCTAACCCAATTCAAGTGTAACTTGGACAATTGGATGGGGGCAGGAAATTCAACCCTGTTTGACAACTGTCTCTCTAATGGACACAGGCAGCCTGTAAATGGTTCATCTCCCAGGCCTGTGCTTGTAAATGTTTTACCTACCAAGCCCCTGCTTACACTTATCAAGGGTATCAGAACTTGTCAGAGAACTGGAAGCATGGCTAGGCTTAAAAAGGCCCTAGTGATGTTAACCTAGTGCACACATATGAATCTCTGAACCTATCTGCCTTATCATTTCTCATCTCTACCTTTTTACACCTTGCACCTGGATTGTGTGCTAGAGTTTGTTTATGTAGCATATACCTTATACATTATGTAGCATATACCTTATACATTACGTAGCATATACCTTATACATTATGCCTGCACCTTACAAGTTTTATTTCTGTCATACTTTACTTATATCCTGTATAGGTACACATGATCTTTCACCCTATATGCATGCTGCCATGTTATAATAAAACGCATCCTTTGATTACAGATGAGATAAGGACAGACTGATCCTTTAGGTTTGCCTGTTGCTTTACATTGAACATTAACCTACAGCTTGCTCCTTCCATCAGCCTCCAAGCAAGAACTATGTCTCCCTTTTGCATTCTTGAATTGTTTCAGCATTGTAACCTCTTATTAAGACTTCTGTATGCATCCACAGCCTTTAACTCACATTGATAATAGCTTAAATACTCTTGGCTCTTTTTCTTTACGTTATGCCCCAGTGCTGTTGTACATTCCTCGAATAATAGCACCATCTGGAGCTCTGCCAGTAGTAGACAATGAAGCATTTCCATCTTTCTTTACCTTATTTCCTTTGTACTATAATTTCATATGGTGTCTAATAAAAATCCAGCACCATTTTGTTGTCCTCGTTTTAACACTCGAGTTTGTCTGCAGAGATAGGTTTTCCACACTGCACAAAGAACTCCAGATGTAACTCACTAAGGGTCTATACAGGCAGGAAATAGCTTCAATTTCTTCTAGTAGTTATAGCTCTGTGCATTGTGTCAAATTGTGCTGTGTGCAGTGTGGAAAAGACAGCATAACATAACTAACAGTACAGAGGGATTCTACCTCAGTGCTTTTTAGACTAGAATCATAAACTGTCATTTCTTTTCTTAACTTCACTTTTCCAACATAGATTCCACATTCACCCTGATTAACAGCACTGAAGAACAAATGATACAATAAAATGATTAATGAGAACATTTAAGACTTTTCATAATGTGAGTGTTTACTTGTCTCTTTTTTGAGGGTAACATTAAAGAGAGGTACTTCCTGGTACACAGCATAGCTGTGGTGGCAGATTTTTCAGAACTCAGAGTCTGCTTCTGAAATGCAACAAATACAATAAAAAATAGACTTTCATGTTTTGAAATTGAGTAAGAAAACACTGTTGTGTAAAGCTGAGCTCAGCATTAGTTGCTGAGTAATGGCAGACTTGACAGCCATTTTACTGAAGTCATTATGCTGCTTAAAGCCTTCTGCAGCTACTTAAGTGTAATTTTTCTTTCTCTGGCAGAGCTCACTAGATGGAGGTGATTATCAACTCACAGTTATTAGGAACCAATCTTGTACTCGACACAGTGTCACATTCACCTGTCATACTGGTATACAAAATGCATGGTGCTCTATTTCTCTCTGCCTGAAATTCCAAAGGAACTAAACAACAACCAAGACTTGCAAATATGCACAGAAAGACACCCAAACAGCCAGACAGACACACACACATACACAGAAACAAATGCATACAGACATTTACGTGCTGGCACATATATTAACAATGCCTTTTACACAAAACATTGTACATTAAAGGGGAACCTGCAGTTCATTAAAACGAGGCACTTCATTTGGATCTGGCCCCCATGTCGCTGATAAACAGAGGTAGACTAATGCCATAACTAACATACCCCCACCAGATAACCTCTAGAAACTTCCTAAATAACATCCCCCCTCCTACTAAACACCCATGATACATAGAAACACAAATGGGTTGAATTGTATGACTAGACCATTAGCCTAGTATATATCTAGGAACACAATAGAATGCAGTGCGTCATACCTGATAATATGTCATAGCAGACTTCATTACAATGATACCTGATAATATGTCATAGCAGACTTCATTACAATGATACCTGATAATATGTCATAGCAGACTTCATTACAATGATACCTGATAATATGTCATAGCAGACTTCATTACAATGATACCTGATAATATGTCATAGCAGACTTCATTACAATGATACCTGATAATATGTCATAGCAGACTTCATTACAATGATACCTGATAATATGTCATAGCAGACTTCATTACAATGATACCTGATAATATGTCATAGCAGACTTCATTACAATGATACCTGATAATATGTCATAGCAGACTTCATTACAATGATACCTGATAATATGTCATAGCAGACTTCATTACAATGATACCTGATAATATGTCATAGCAGACTTCATTACAATGATACCTGATAATATGTCATAGCAGACTTCATTACAATGATACCTGATAATATGTCATAGCAGACTTCATTACAATGACGAAGAGTACAAGTTCCACAACAACATACAGTACAGTACAGAAATAGCATACACTAAGTCAGTTTTTGTGCAGCAGTGTAGTACAGATGTTAAGAATTATGGTTTTATCAGTAAAGGTAGTATTTACAACTTCCTGGGTTTGACTCCCTACATCTCCACTTGTACAATGAAAACATGCATGTAAGTCATTCCATCATTCAGTTCCTGAGCTACTCATGAAAGTTTGAAGCTTTATCTAATGTGTTCTACATAAAACAATAATAGCACAGTGGAGTACAAGATATTATGTTTTAGTATTGTGCAGTAAGAAACTGATTACTTTACTGCAGGATAAAGTAGTGGAATAAAATCTACTAAAACTCAAGGGTCAGAGAATTACATAACAGTGCAATGCAAGGGGAAACTTTATCCTATAGTTTAATATAAATAATACAATAGAGCAGAAAATGGCACAGAGAAGAGTAATATGTCACACCAAACAGATTTAGAGTACCTTAAAGTACACAAAGCTCAAAACAATGTCACACAACACCACTCCAAAGTATGCAAACAGAATACATTGGCAGAAATATGACACAAAGAGCTGGGCAGTGCCATATCTATTCCTTACTGTTTTGTCTTCTTTTTGTTTTTCAAGCATTGCAAACTTTAACTGCTCTATCGTTCAACCACTGCCGACACTCCTAAATGTTCTAGCTTTGGCTCTGTTCTTCTGTGTATCTTCAAACCTTATCAGTATTTCCCACCTTCCTGCACAAGATGCCTTGCAGTATTTAGCATTGTGCAGAAACCCATCCTAGTGAATTACCTACTTTAGCTTTGGAGCATGTCTGTCCCAGAGCTCTTTCAGATGAGAAAAATGTATATTCTACACGATGCTCTATTTCTCTGAAACTATATGTATACATCATACTGACCCTTGTCTGTAAATGTTTACACAAACTAAAATGAAAAAAAAAAATAGCAGAAAATGTGAGTGCTAGTAACACAATTCTCAATGGAGTCAGTGTTAAGCATGGGTGCTGGAACCATAGGGCAAGGGGGTGAGTTTCAGCAGCTGTTCAATGTACCCTAAAACTGCTGCTGGAGTAGTGATTACCAGGAATCATTTGCATTGGTGTTTCCAAGATAAATACAAGCTCAGGTAGCTGGAAAAAGACAGTTTGAGTGATAAATCATCTTTTTTCTTGCTGACAAGTTTGCAGTTACCATGGAAATGCCAATAAGAGTGTTTCTAAGGCATGTAGATCAAATTCTTTCACCAAGAATTTTGCGTAAAGTCAAAAATATCAGGAAAATGAAGGCTAAAATTAAGAACACTTTTTAACTACTACTTATTCATTTGCAACCAGTTCAAAAAACTCATCCCACCACTGCCACTCCCTCCTCACCCTCAACTGGCTTGAACTACCTCAGTTACCTACAACTCACCATTGCCACAAGCTCATCTTTAAACCTGCTAACTGCCCAGCTCTTGCTACTTCTTTAAAACCTTACATTCCCAACCATTCAGTCAGACCCAAAAAGCAAAATCTCCTTCAGGTCCACAAACCTGCACGACCTCCTGGCCATCTACTGCTGTCCCACTCCTTAGCTAAACAGTGGAACTCTCTCCCCACACATGTACCCAACCTACCTAACCATACAAATTTCAAATCTCAGCTACTCTCTCATCTTTCTTCCAAATGGGAATGCCCTTGCCATGATCCAACTTAACCCCTCCCCCCTCATTCCACCTTGCACTGACTCATCCAGCTACCTCTACTATTACTTCATCCCACCCAAAACAGTCCCTCCCCTACTAAAAACTAATGTTCTCTCTAATATCTATTGTACTATACTCTCTACTCTCAAATATACTATTACCCTCTCCATGCATAATATTTTCCTAACCTACTAATGGCTAGTAGCTATATATTTTGAAATGTTAAACCTACAATTGAGTTTATAACAAAAATTCACTTTATGTAAATGTTGAAATTTCTGTATTGAATTATGTCTTTTCATTTTTGTAACACTGTGACAAGCTAATTGTAAATATCATGGAGCTTATCTGTAAACGTTTAATGAGCTATATAAACTATGTCCTTTTGTAACATGTGAAATGTAACTTGCAATTATTGTGGAACTTTTCTCTCCGGGCCTCCACTTAAAATGGGCTCTTCTTGGCCCAGTGGACTTCCCCAGTCATCAAACTCAAATAAATAATTAAATAAATAAATTAAATAAATAAATACAATTTTAACAGAACATGTTTGGCATCAACATGCATTTTTTGAACCACTGAAGTATGAAACTTTAATGTCTGGCATTAGCGGTTGACTAAATCCCTGCATACCTGTCAACTTTTGATTAAGAATTCTGGACAAATCCAAAAATAATTGGGGATAAAGGGCCAAAATCAGGGATTGATTTTAAATATCACCCTTATAAAAATAGAAAGTTACTAAAATAACAGGTTTTGCATTAGCATATATTTTCTGTAGTATATGAAGTCTTAGACTCAAATACTTCATTATTTAGTGAGTGTAATCCTCAGTAGTTTGCCAGAAAGACAGATTTTATGAGGAACAGACAAAAAACATGAGGCAATAATCTGGCCAGTCTGCAAAATTCTGGAGAGTTGAGAGGTATGATCCTGAGTGATTTACCAGAAATTGAAATATTTTCTGAGGGACAGGGCAAAAATATGATGCAAAATCAGGGATGTTCTACAAATTTCTGGACAGTCTATTTGTTTATTAATTGATTTTTGTGTTTACCAGGTAAGCGGGTTGGTCTATTAACCCTTTTCAGACACAACCCAGGATCAACAGCAGTAAAGACAACACTCTAAAGAATTATGAGACATTAAATTCATATTCATACTTTGTACAGAGAAGAGGTATGTTCTACAAGTGAAGTTTACTTTCTGTAAGTTGGTGCAGAACTGTGTGTTTATTGCTTTATACCCACTGAGTATCAGGTTATTCTTTTCTGCTCCTGTCTAATAGCCATTTTAGGCAGAATTTTCCACAGAGATACATTTCACTGGAGCTAGAGTGTCTTACAATGTAGTAATCATTTTGCTGGATTTAATTATTCATTTGGTCATTCTCTTATACCCACATTATGCTGTTCAGGATCATTATGAGTATAGGCAGTGATGTCCTGACAAGCTATGAGAGTAAGCCATAGAAACAGTTTAGATACATAAATATCCCAAGTCCAATGAATTTTATGACCATTCATGCCTTACCAGTACCCTCCCACAGGCAGCACCTCCTTTCTCCAGGAGGGCCATACCAGTACAACCCGGAGTAAATTTGTGGATACTAATCCAGTCGCTAGTTTACATTTAGAGTAAAAATAGTGAATTGCACTGCTTCACATGTAGGTGAGGTTTATTCCAAAGGATTGGGAGGTGCTGACTTATAAGCATGCCTCGCCACTGTGCTGTATTTACCTACTGGTGAAGATTTAGGTTCCGGGTTTGAATACTGGTGGAGATATTGGACTTGTGGAGAAAAACAGGAGGTCCAGGGTATCCAATAAGCAAGACAGATCACACCTCAAAAGTCTGTAAAACACTGAATAAAGGGAGAGAGTTTCCAGCCTGTCTTGGCACCTAGGGACTTTAGGTCTGTGATTTTATTGTATAGGAGGCTTTCAGTTTTTCTTTTATTGCATAGGAGGCTTTCAGTTTTTCTAATTATTTGTTATGTTTAGTGACATACATTCCAAAGGTGGGTGTTGCACTTGATAATTGGTCTGATCAATACTGAGTATAAGGGAGTGATTATCACTTTAGACTGTGATGGCATTTCCTTGGTAAGTAGGTGGGCTAAATAAAAGGATTTCCTGACAAAAGTTGTCACATGATGGTCAAAAGAGAGGGAGGTATCAGGTTTCTGACAACATTTTCATTTTGTAGTAGTGTGTTGGTTAGCAGTATGATCATGGGAGAGTTTGTCTACCAAAAGAGACATTACAGTTTTTAGCATTTAGTTTGAGCTCACTTTTAGTACACCAAGGCAAATTCATTCAGGGTAGTTCTTGTATCACTGAGTGACTTAACAACAACCTTCAGTTTGCAGTCATCTGCAAACTTGAAGAGACTTTGGTCTTGGCTCTCCACTTGGAGATCTGAGAAGTAAATATAGTACTGTACAGCTCTAAGAGACACCACTTTCATACTTACTGATGAGGCAGCTGCAACTTACACTGTGTGGGCTCTGTCTTTCAGCCAGCTTGTTATCCATTTTACTACATATAGGTTGATTTTGAAAGTAATTAGCTTTTGTTTGATGCCAGTATAGGAAATGGTGTTAAAGATGTTCTCCAGGTCAAGATACACCACCATAGCCACCATCTGCAGCCTCTGTAACTCTTTTGAAGAAGTTTACCAGGTTAACTAGACAGGATCTATTCTTCACAAAGCCAAACATGTTTGGGGGTCAAGTCAAACAATAGTCTTACTATCACAGTTTATGAGGTTAGTTATAATACACCCTATGGCATTGCAGATGGGGACTGTAAGGCTGTAAGGACTTTAACTACCCAGGTCAGTTGTAAGACCACCTTTATCAAGGGGCATCACCACTACAGTGCACCAGTATTTGTCAGCTTGGGAGAACATGGTCAACAGACCACAATGCTTTGCCAAGGATGGTCTGCACCTTTCCCCTCCAGGCTTCTGAATGCTGGCTAAGGCTTTGTCCACCTCCATAGTGCCTTTTTTAGGCAATGCCAAAACAGATAAACTACCGACATAGCAAAATCAACTCAATAGAACCTCAACTTGTTACTGATCAATGCCAGGAGCCTAAATAAAAAACTACACTCACTCTAAGCCCTTCTCACACTTGAGAATATAGACATCTGTGCAGTTGCCGAGACATGGTTTAAAGTGGCAGAAAGTATCCCAGCATTGCAAGATTTCAGTGCCTTTCACAGTTTTAAATCAGTAGCTGCACAGACAATGGCTAAAGGTGGAGGTGTCTCAATATACATCAGTAACAAGCATACGTCCAAGGTGGTCAAACAGCAGGAAGTGCTGGAGTTCCACCATATGCAGATCACCACAGACAAAATCCCGTAGCATATCCTAGACAGCTATAGGTCACCCTCCATGTCCCAAGAAGCTCACAATGCATACTTGGACCTTCTGTAAATACATACCATCCAGGCTAACAACTTACTCATGGAAAACATTAATTACCCCTCAAAAGATCGGGAATCCTACAACTTTAATTCCATAGGCACAGAGATTCCTGGATGTGGTAAATATAAACAACCTTGACCCAATGTTAAATATGCTCACTAAAAGCTCCAACATACTGGACCATGTATTCACAAATATGGGAGAACACTACAACCCCCTCCCCCCAAAGTGTTGTCCTCCCTGGTAAGGTACAACCATAAAGCTGTCTCCTTTGAAATTAAAATCAACTCCATAATCCCATTAAAACCAGTAACAGTTAGGAACTATTCTAAGGCAAATTACCTGTTGTTAAGTCAGGTTTGAGAAAATTCAATGCCCTTCCAAACCCAGAGGACACATCAGCCTGTGCTGAATTGCTTTCAGAAACTCTGTACAACCATGTCAATGGCTGCTTAAAGGCTGTATACCTACCAGAACTACCCCCAGAAACAAACTGCCCTGGATAGCATCCCAAATTAAACAGGATATCAACAAAAGGAATAAAATATGGCAAAAATCAGGAAGGGTAATTCCCATGAAGGCAAAACCTCTCCCATCAAAGCAAATAGGCAATTAAGAGGGTTAACTAGGTCAAGCAAAGCCAACTTTTAAGTTAAGATATCCTCCCAGGTGAAAGATAACCATAAGGCTTTCTACAGTTATGTCAGAGACCTCAAGGACAGTACTCAGCAATATGCTGAACTGGTGGTTAATGGTGCCACATTCACCGAGCCTGGTGATACAGCAAACCTGTTAGTGGACAAATTCAGTTCCAACTTTAGTCCCTTGTCACCACCAACCATCCCACCCAATAATACCCTCAAACATAACCACTATAACTATAACTAGGAAATGTGTACTGGTTGTACTCACTAAAGCCAAGAATATGGCCTCAATGGGCCCTGATAACACCAATGCTTTCAAATTCTTGTTGATGGAATCCTTATAAAGCCAAAGGTCCAAAAAAGCAATATTGTCATTATCTGCCACATAAGAAAATTTAAGGAATTAGGTGGTCTGATTAATATAGATGAGATATTCCTGAAGCAAATTGCTGTCATCATCCCAAATAATATTATCCAGGAAAGGTAGACAGAGTTTACAGGACTTAATAAAATCAGATGCAAACAAGTGGGTGTATTCCCACTTGGTCATGACATTTGCGAACAACCTACTGCAGGCGAAACTCATAGCCACACCTGAATGTTGAAGAAAAAATTATTTGTCAAAAATCAGAAAGTTGTTTCTTTAACATTATTTCTAAAAGTGTTTCAAAAGTGTTTATTCATTCCTGCGTTAACCCCTTATCAAATAAATATTCCGAACACCACTGAATTCCCAAGTCATGAGGAATAACCGTATAAAGGTCTTTTATGTCCATAATTACAAAGATGTAACTGTCACTGTTTGCATCTGATTTTATGAAGTTTTGTAAACTCTATCTATGTTTACTGGATGATGTCTTTATTAATTGATATGATGAAAGCAAAAAAATTGAATGCAAAATTTACAGGAAATCTACCTTTTCAAACATGTACCTGCATTATACCAGTTCCTACCCCATCACCAGAAGCATGCTGTTGTTAAAGGACAGTTTGTTAGAGCTGCACACACAGTTTCTGACTTTGAATTTTTCTTGGATGAATATGAGCACATTAAATGTATGTTTTTGGCGAGAAAATATACTGTTAGATGTATTGATTCACTGATGTATGAGGTGATCAACAAAAGAGAGTGTGGCCATTCTAACCCCATTTTACAGCATGCCCATGCTCAGGAACATACTAATACTCCTGACACTACTGTGGAGTTGATGGCCCAGAGTATAACATTGTATAACAACATTAATTCCCATATTGGCCCCTCCAGCAATGCCTGCAGGACTGATGCAGTTTAGGTCAGTTCGTTTATTACCCAGTACAACATGGACAGTAACCTGATTAGAGATATTCTTTATAAAAATTGGGCTGTTTTGAAGCATGATATCCAGATTGCTGGTAAAGTGAGTGAAAAACCTCTCATTACCTTTAGAAAAGGACAGAGTTATAAGTACTTTGTTGAGCATTTTGGCACTCATAGCAGGAAAAATGATGTTGCGAATTTTAAGATGTATAAGTGTGGGAGCTGTTCTATGTGCAAATTTATTCTTTGTTGTGAAAGAAGCTTGTAACTTCCTTACAGGTATTGTTTTTGCTGCTTTGTGCGACTGTTGCTCAGGCTATTCTATAGGCACAACTGAATGCTGTTTTTAGATTGTATATGGGAACATAACAATGATATTAAGCACAAAAAAGAAAGCAATGCTTTAGCTAAATACACTAGTGCCTTTCCTGGACATATCTTTAAGTTTGTGGTTATAGAGAGGGTGCCAGTGGATCTACGCCATGGTTCCTGGTAGCTACTTTTATAAAAGCGTGAACTGTATTGGCAACTGCAATTAAATGCTGGTAGTTGGTGAGGGCTTAATGGTTTTATATATATTTCCTGTTTATTAAAACTGAAGGCTTTAGAGAGTAGTTTTAGTTAAATGTTTTTAAATCACATTTAAGAAGTATTTAGCATTTTTTATCTATCTTATTTGTTTTTTTTTTAAATGTGTTTTGTCACTTTAAATTTTTGCTTTGTCTGGAGCTTAGCAACCAGGTGATCATGTGATTTTTAATCATGTGACCTTTACTTGCTGCTATTTAATTTAAATGGAGTTCAAACAATGTGGTTTTATCTGAAAAAGTTTATATTTAATAAACAAAAGTGCTAATCCACTGTTTTGCATTTTACTGCACGTTTACTGGCTGTTGCCCCTGTCGGAGTCCCTGGGGCCTGCAGGTTTCTTATTATTATTCTTATTTTTATACCTATGGATGGATAATCAGTAATTCACCCCATCTCCAATGGACAGAGGCAGTCAGTAACTCACCCCTTATAAATAAAATATAAAATTTGTGTGTCACATTTGAGTTGCACGGCTAGGCTTTTATGGGCCCTAGTGGTCATTAGCCTAGACTGCATCTATGAACCTATAATCAGGGACAAAGCCAGTAGCTAGAGTTAAGTTAAGCAACTTGAGGAGTGTCTGGAAGGACATGTTTAGCACTGTTATACAGCCACGTAGATGATGTATAGTAATATATAAAGATGCAATCAAAAGAAATATTGTATACCAGAAAGCTGACTAAATCAAGCATATTGCATGCTTTTTCTTATCCAGGTGTTCCAGCATTATGAAATGTTTCACAGAGAGTAATAGACCTTGATGATAAGCTGTGTGATGTACTTAAATGGGGATGTTACTGGCAGTACTGAATATTTTGACTCTGCCTGTTGGTGAACCCTTGGAAAAGGACTCTATGAACCCCATGCTGCCACTGTCCCCCCATTGTGCCCTCTGTCCTGGCCTTGTCACACCATTTAGAGTGGATTTAGACTAGATTACTTTTTAAATTCTTCATGCATTGTTTCAATCGAATAATCAAATTAAATCAGAACCCCCAAAGCCATTGGGTCCTAGATGCTCTGAGTTGCTTTTTTTCTAACCTTTTGAGATAAAGATGGCCTGAACAAAACTTGTAGCTAAAGAAAGAGATTCATTCTTGTTCTTCATTATCTTCCTGCATCCTTTCACCGCCCCCTAAATGGCCAAGACTGCAGCTAAATAACTGTGGAGAAAATAATAGAATTAAGCTGATAGTCTGGAGGTTGCTTGGGCCACATGATATTTTTGATACTGTGAAGTACATTTTTAGAGGTTTCCCCCCAGCCTTTTGTTACAATTATGACATGAATACAAATCATGACTAACTAAAGAAATTCAGGTTTTTTGTTTTTCATTCAAAGAAGAAATACTTTATGCTGAAAATTTAATGCTAAGTTGACAAAAAACAGTAGTTTCCAATAAACTGAGAACATAAATACTTTCAAAGATACATGAATCATATCTTAGAATATTGTCTGTCTCCCTGTCTGAAGAAAAAAAAAGAAAATATAATCACCTTCTGAGTATTCTTCTGATGTTAGATCAGGATGAAAGTGAATTAATAAATGGCCTCAGTGCTATAGTTCATATTGTTGCTGTCACACGTCAAACAGCTAGCCTGTTCACCCCCACCCCTAAAAGACAGCTGCCATTTGTGTATCCATCTGACAACCAGAGTATACTAGCATATTTTAATTTGTTGATCACAGATGCATAGTCACAATATGCCAACATACCCCTACCTCCCAAAGTTAGCCAACTGTATATTTACTTCTGATGATCAATTTCAACAATTGGCTTAAGTATTGGTGTCATTCAAAGGGGATCCAATGCCTGTCAGCTTGGGATGATATGCACGACAAGCCACGATGCTTTGCTAGGGACGGCTTGCACCTGTCACCCCTGGGCTTTCGGATATTGGCAAAGGCTCTTGCTACCCCCATAGTGCCTTTTTTAGGCAAGGCTCAAAAGACAAATCCACCTCCATAGGTATCACAAGGGATAAGAAACTAAGAGTAATGCTACTCAACGCTAGAAGTCTAAACCTCAAGATGCACGCACTCGAAACTCTCCTTAGCATGGAGAACATCAATATCTGTGCAGTAACAGAAACCTGGTTCAGGGGTCCCGAGGGCACCCCAGCACTACCAGGTTATACCTCATACCATGCTTTTCAGCCCCAAAACATGGACCGAACCACAAAAGGAGGGGGAGTATCGATATTCATCAAAGATACCCACACCTCCAGGTTGGTGGCAAAGCACAAAGCATCAGAGACTATCCATGTGCAACTAACAGTGGGTAAAACTGCCTTCCAGTTTATAGCCTGCTACAGACCACCCCCCCAAACCCAGGAACCCCACTCAGCCTTCCTGAGAACACTGGAAAATATGAAGGTCTCTCCGAACACCATTATATTGGGCGACTTCAACTACCCAAACATAGATTGGGAGCATTACTCTAGCTCCAACACCCTTGCCCAAAGGTTCCTAGAATTCATAAACTCAAATGCTATGGAACAACTTGTTACCACTCCCACAAGAGGGAAAACATACTGGACCTGATCATCACCAACATGGGGACTCTATGCTCCAGACCAGAAGTGTATCCTCACTGGTAAGATCAGACCATAAACTGATCTCACTGGATATTCACATCCCAACTCCACCCCCTGCCCAGAAAACCACAGTGAAAAACTTCTCTAAAGCAAATTTCACACTCCTCAAAACCGAGGTGGAATCCTTCAAAGCCCCGGCCTGTGGAAAATACGCCCAGACTACAGAATCCTTTATAAATGCATTCTATGAACACCTTCAGGACTGTATGGATCATGCAATCCCAAATAAAACCAAGACCCAATCCTCCAAAGGCAGGCGACCTGTCTGGTGGACCCCAGCCATAAACAAACTATACAATAGAAGGAGGAAGCTACTACATGATAGAGCAAAATCCCAAAAAGGGAAGGCATCTCTGATCAGTATTAGCAAAAACTAAGGGCACTCATAAAATCATCAAAGGCCAGCTTCGAGAGAAAAATTGCACAGGACACTAAGGATAATCACAAGGCTTTCTTTAGTTATGTTAGGAACCTGGGTGGGAATTCCCAGATATGCTCAGAATTAGTCCAAAATGACAAAAAATACACTGATCCCACAGACATTGTCAACATCCTAGCTGACAGGTTCAGCGCAAACTTCTACCCCCCCTCCCCACCAAAAGAGCAAATATCTATCCCAGCAGAGTGCTGCCCCCCTGACATCTCAGATGCTCAGGTGGGAGCCGCCCTCTCCAAAGCAAAAAACACAGCATCAATGGGACCAGACGGCATCCCAGGCTGCGTCTTACATGAACTCCAAGAAGAGCTAAACCCAAACATAAAACTACTGTTCAATCTCAGCCTTACTACAGGATATGTACCCAAAGAGTGGCGTACAGCAACAGTGGTCCCTCTCCACAAAGGTGGTGCCTCAACGGACCCCAGAAACTATCGCCCCATAAGCCTGACTAGCTTGGTCTGCAAAGCTATGGAAAGGATCATCATGGACATCATAAATAAAGATATTGGGGACCTACAGACACTGGATCCTACCCAGTTTGGCTTTGTTAAGGGCAGATCCTGCCTCTTAAACCTGGTTGACTTCTTTGAAACAGTCACCAAGGCCATTGACGAAGGGAAGGTGGTCCACACAGCCTATCTGGACCTCGCAAAAGCCTTCGATACAATACCCCACTCGGGCATTATAGATAAGCTCACCAGCTTAAATATAAACCCCTATGTCACTAGATGGGTTGCAAACTGGCTCAAGGACAGAACCCACATGGTTAGAATTGCTGGAGCCATGTCAGACTCCAAACCAGTTACAAGTGGCATCCCACAAGGCTCAGCCCTGGGACCTCTCTTGTTTGGTATATATTTCTCGGAGGTACAGGCCAACACGGAAGGACTGTGGCTGACCAAGTTCGCAGATGACTGCAAACTGGGTGCCATAATCGACTCTCCAGCCGACACAAGCATCCTCCAAAAGGGCCTCATAGAAACAGACAACTGGTGCCAGAGCCATGGCCTCAAGCTAAACGCCAAAAGTGTATAGTCATCCCTTTGGCAAAAACAAAGTGCCCACAAATTACCACATAGGTGGTAATCCATTAAGTACAGAAGAAGTAATTAGGGACCTGGGGACCCAAGTTGATAGCAATCTCTCATTTGACAACCACATGGCCAAAGTGGTTAGAAAAACATTTTATATAGCCCACCTAATCATGAAGGGATTCACATCTAGATTAGGGAGGTCATCGTGCCTCTTTACTCATCCCTCATCAGGCCCATAATTGAGTACAATGCCCCTTTGGGATGTACCTTACCAAACACCTGCAGCAACTGGAAAGACCCCAAAAGTACCTCACCAAGAGGATCAAAGGGCTCAAACAGATGCCATATGCTGCCCGGTTAAAGAAACTCCAGCTCTACTCAGTGGCATACCGCCTGCTCAGAGGTGACCTGTGCCTGACGATAAGGCCATGTCCAACCCGGAATTAAGGGACATGCTGCACCTCAAAAAATCCAAATCCCATCGAGCTACACGCTCGAGAGACTTGAACCTCAGCACTGAAATAAATAGGACATGCTGGAGGGACAGATTCATAACCCAGAGGCTCCCTTCACTCTGGAATAAAATCCCAGTCCAGGTTAGGCAGAGTCCCTCATTGATTCTTTTCAAGAGGAATCTTGATGAGTGGATGGGAGATCGTAGGTTTACCCCGGGTATCACTTCTGTGTCACTGTTAGACAGAGGCACAGTATACTAACCTCGAAAAAGGGCATAGCAAAATTAATTTAAAATGGGTGGCGAAAGCCAAACATACTCTGGCTAGGCTTGTGAATGCCCTAGGGCAGATAGCCTAGTATGAACCTATGAACCTATATGTGACAGTGAGAAAAGAGAAAAAATATCATAGTCGTATTCCAGCCTGTTGCTTCCAGACAGTACTCTGCCCCTACACAAGCTATATGATATTATATGCATACCCGTGAGGTATGATTTTGTTAAAAGTTAAAGAAATAATGATCACACTTGTCACAGCCCCATAAAAACACAGCGACCTTCTGTGCATACATCTGAGGTTTAATTGAATGGGAAAATTGAGAAATAATGACCAGACTTTTCCCATCCCAAACAAGTTCTAATGACCATCTGTGCACAGCTCTGAGGTTTGATTGTGAGGAGGATTTAAGAAATAATAATCTCACTGTTCACAGCCCCCACACCAGCCCACAAACACAAGCTATAGCAACCTTTTTGCACACCTCCGAGTAGGGTCAGTTGTTGAACAAGTGAGTCCAGGGCAGGAGCCATCAATAAGCCTGTGTCAAACTTCTACAACCTATGTTGTGGGCATTACCAGGATATAGATGTTCTGTGATGCATTTTATGTTTTATTTTTGTAAGATAATGACTTGTAGTATACTGATCACTGTGATATTCTCTGAATTTGGGAAAAGCATTCTTTGAAACTGGAAAGGTTCTTAACAAGCTTTTATTAAGTACCTCTTACTACTCTTAAGCTATAGTCACACACTACAGCATTAACTGCAATCAATGGAAAACAAAAAAGAACAGTGGAATGTTGTTAAACACTTCATTTAGACTTTTCTCTAAAGTCAGACTGAAGTGACAGCTCTCTGGGTGACAACATTAAGTGTGTTATGGCAGTTTTGCACTTTCTCTAACTTCTGAATATATGGTTACCAGGTGCAACTTCAGCTTCTTTTGTAAATTTCTATGAAATTTCTGTAAAGTCATTCCAAATGCAACTCATATTTAAATTGTGTACATCTTGTGTCATGGATATGTTTGTATTACAGTAGCAGACAGCTATAAAATTACTCTTTTAGATTACTAAGTGTCCCTTTTGCCTTCTGCTCCCGTATCCTGATCAGCTTGCAGCACCCCTGGTGTTCAGTGGTGTGAGAAACCTTGACTGCTAACAGTGTAGAAATATTAAAGGTAATAAGTAATTATGTTTGTTTCTTAAGAAATAACGCACAGCTCTATCAGCTTTAGTTGCTACATCAAAAAGAGACAAGAGTGAAGACGAATTTAATAATTGAGATTCCAGAAAGCCTATATTTCAATATAATTGTTCATTAGCTTTGCAGTGTAAGAATGGGACATGTAATGATTTTGAATGTCATATTATCACATGGCACAGGCTGGAAGTGGAACTGTCAAGAGTGCACTGAATCAATACACAGATCAGGTTGCCATGTCAAAACGTAGAGTAAGTTTCTTGAACTGCTGCCACTGCTGTGGTATTTTGAACATGCCAGAAGTAGCATATGAAAGTGAAATGTGGGGTTAAAGCTGTTATACAAAAATACGTTTAATGGGTTTCAGCTTTAGCTGGTTCCGTATTTCATTCCGGCACTTTATGTAGATTTGTGTATGTGTTATGACTGTGATATATATATGAATTGACAGAAAATCATTTGAGAATACTTTTGCTGTTATAATATACGTGAGCTTTAAATTTCCTCTGTGTGTCCTTTGAAAGTATGACATGAATCAGTGCAAAGACATAGCAAACAAACTGAATGTACTATTATAAACACCCATGTACATGGTAAACTCAACGTATTGTTACAGATGTCTTATTTCTTGTTAAAGCCAACATACCGTTATAAACATGCATATGGATGCTTAAGACAATATACTGTTATAAGCACATATATGGATGTTTCAACATATAAGCATGCATATGGATGTCAAATTCAGCAAACTGTTATAAACAGGCAAACAGATTTTAAACTCAGCACATTGCTATAAATTCACATATAAAGGGTTATGATCAGATCAACAATTATAACCACATTATTATGTATTAGAGACATAGATAAGAAATTCACCTTGAGATCGAAGCTCCCAAAAAGGCTTTACACAGAATGAATTAAGGACTACTACCTTTGTCCTTTTGCACAAAGGTGGGTCCATCCATGGACCCAAGAAACTATCAACCTATAAGTCTTACTAGTCTCATATGTAAAGCCATGGAAAGAATAATCATGGATTTTATAAACAGACCATCGGAAACCTTCAGACACCGGATCCAACTCAATTTGGTTTGGCCAAGGGCAGATCATGCCTACTCAGCCTGGTGGGCTTCTTCAAAATGGTCAGCAATGCAATGGGTGAAAGCAAATTGGTGCATGCTGCCTACCTTGACATGGCCAAGGCATTCGACAATGCCTCACCCGGGCATTGAAGACAAGCTCATTACATTAAGTATAAATCCCTATGTTACCCACTGAATAGCCAGCTGTCTCACTGATAGGACATAGAAAGTTAAAATAGGGAAATTCACCTCCACAAAGAAGCCAGTCAATAGCATAGACTCTCAGGGCTCTGTGGTGGCCAGCGTCAAGGGCCTTTACTAACCAACATTGCCAATGATTGCAAACTGGGAGCTGTCAAAGAATCCCTGAAGACACAAATATCCTCCATGAAGGGCTAACACAGACAAATGATCGGTGCCAGAGCCATGGTTTAAAACTCAATGCCAAGAAATTCATAATAGTGCCCTTTTGGAAGTCAGCTTCCCCAGGAAATTACCACACATCCCTCAGAGCAGACCCAGGAGTTAGGGATTTGAGTTTGTATATAGATAGTAACCTGGCTTCTAACCTAAGTGTGACTAAGGTAGTAAAGAAATCATTCTATATTGCTCAACTTAAAAGCAGAGGTGTGGCATCTAGGTCTAAGTAAGTCATTGTTCCACTGTATTCAGCCCTCATCAGGCCCATTACTGGGTACAATACCCACTTCAATATGTACAGGTACATGCAATAACTTGAATGTCCACAGAGGTTTCTCACAATGAGAGCAGCCCTATTCTATACTGCATCTCCTACAAAACTGTTGACAGTTGATCTGTGTTTGGCATACAAGGCAGCCCTGAATCCTGCTCTGATGGATGTCTTGCATATCCACATACCAAATAACATCAGAACTACCCAATTTTTCTTATGATATAAATAGAACATGTTGGAGGGACAGGTATATCTCTCAAAGAATGCACCTTCTGTAGAACAAGCAGCCTGTCCAGGTAAAGCAGAGTTCTTTCCTGACCCTATTCTTCAAACATAACACTGACAAGTGAATGGGGAATCAGAACTTCATCCCTGGTCAAGCACCCATGTCTCCAATGGACAGAGGCAACCTGTAATCGCTTGACCACCCATACCATAACTTACATATACCCCTTAGAATAATATCTACGGCACCAAACATGTTGGATATATTTGGGATGCATGTCTTGGCTAATAAAGGCCCCTGTGGTTATTAGATTACTATACACCTATAAAGACCTATGAGAGGTAATGGCAAAGGCTTTGGGTAAGTCAAGATATGTAAATACCTGAATTTTTAAAAGTTTTTACCTGACAAAGCATTTAAGAGAAAGCTGTAAGCTACTACTTATTGAATATTTTTTTTTATTTCATTGAATAAGTCACTGGTGATTTGATTCCATTTAGTTTTTATTCATATAAGTCAAGAAACAAAGAGGAAACACGACTGACAGAATTTCTGCACTTGTTGATAGTGTCAGTAAAGTGCAGTAAGGCAGCTGCGGTACTGCTTTGGGGTCTAAAGCCATGTTAGATTGGGGAGATAAGTTTATTTTTAGTTAGATATTTAAGTAGAAATAGATGTATGAATCTCTCGAAGATTTTGGAAATGCATGGTAGTAAAGCGATAGGTCTGAAGTAGGAATAATCAGTGTAGGGGTCATCTTTGTGGGGAGGTATTATATAAGCTTTCTTCCAGGTTTTAGGGACCTGACATTCATTGACAGATCTATTTATAATTATAGAAAGTGTATATGCAACAGCATCAGTTGCTGTCTTCAAGAATTCTTGTGGGAGATTGTCTGCAACTATTGTGGAGGTTCTCATTTTGAGGAGATATTTTTTACTGTAGAGGTGGGTACAGGCTTTCGGGAAAAATGAGTTGAGCAACAGCTGGATTTGATTAAAGGGAGCAGTTTATAATTGGTTTGGGTTTTAGGTAGAGAGGTTATGGTATTTATGAAGTCTTTATTGAATTCATTTTTTATTTAACTGGGGAGAGTTTTGGTGATGGCTTGGACAGAGAGATGCAACTAGGGTTCAGTAAATTTCTAATTCCATCCATAAATTTTGCTTAGGCAATATACTGCTCTGCTGCCTCAAATCCCCACTTGGACATTGGAACAAAGTCTCCCAGAGGATACTAAGAAAGTACGTGTGTGTGATAGTACTTGGGCCTCCACTGCTTCAAACTCTATTATTTGTTAGTTATGCAAGCTATCTCCCTGCCAGGTCAGCCAGCAGCCTAGACACTTCTCTTTTTCTCCCATCCACTTCTCTCCCATCTCTTCCCTGGGTTTCACCAGCTCTTCCTTATTTTATCTTACTCAGCCCCTAGACCTATCTAGTAGGCCAAGTACATTCTTTGCATTGACCACTAGAGGGCGTCCCCTCCCCATTGTCACTACTTTTCCCTCACTTACTTCTTGCTTTTCCTCTGCCAATATCTTCATTCCTACTTTCCCATCCATATTACATATAGAGTTCCTTACTTACCCTGCCACTACTTACTCTCCTGTAATCTTTGCTCCACTGATTGGCTCCTGATCCTCTCCTGGTGTCTTCCGCTCGGCTCACTCCGCTCCCTACCCTGCCCCCAAAGCCCACCCGCCCCCAGTACATCTAGCTATATCCCTCTTGTTTCCACACCCACTTTTCCCTACACCAATCATCCACCTCCACCTTGACACGCCCCATCAGCCTATTATCCAATTTCCAACCACTCCCACAGGCACTACATTTCAATACATCCCACTTCTAACACACTCACTCAACTACCTATCCTAAATACATCCAGCTACTCCCACATCTCTTTCTTTCTACACTATCTTAGCTAAACCCTTCAAATCCCCTGCACAATTTCATACATATTAGACAACTACAACACTCTATACTAAGTAACCTTCTCAACATGCCTACACACCCTTATTCCATCCTATGTCTTCTATCACTTTCTCTTAAACTATCATACCTTTATCACCTCACCCAACCTGAAATTTCTTACCATCCACAACTTTACCACACTACCTACCATCTGAATACCCCACTTTCACAATCACACTTTCCCATCTCTCCCCATCTTCACCCAATATAACAGCTCCTCACCTTCTCCTTTAAACTCCTCTCCCCTCAGAAATACACTCTCCCCACAGCAAATAAGCACCCCTTACTCATTTCAGCTGACCCAAACCATTTTCAGACTTTAATCAACTATCTTTCAAACCCCATCTTCCATCTCATTACCTGCCTTTTATCTGGTGATATCCATCCCAACCCTGGCCCCTCCTCCTCCTCCCCACACAAGCCTATATACTTTACTTCTCTAAACTCACAAAGTATAGTGAATAAAGTCCCTACCCTCCACGCATGGCTCACACATAACAAACCTGATATACTATCTATTTCAGAAACTTGGTTAAAGCCCTCCATAAAAGACTCTGAAATAACTCCACCCAGCTACTCAATCATTAGAAAAGACAGGACCCAAAAGAAAGGCGGTGGAGTTGCCCTCCTTATTCCTCTTCCTTGCTAGTTACCCCATATAACAAACCTACCCCACATTTAACAATGCTGAATTACTCCTCTCTCCTCCAAGTTAATAAACACAAACACATTTGCCTAGCATCCCTCTACATTCCTCCAGGGGACAATATTTCAACACTTGAAAATATCCTCTCTTGGCTCTCTGACAATATTAGCAATGAAACCATAATTCTAGGAGATGTCAATATTAACTGGGCCTCCATCCAGTCTCCAACCAACCCTCTTAACATCAATCTATACAACTTCTCCCAGCTTATCAACACCACAACTCACCCTTCTAAAGACCCCTCCTGTGGCACCATCCTTGACTGGGTTCTAGTGTCACACCCCCACTATTTTACAAGCAGCGTACTCTTCCTGACCCTCTTGGTGATCAACTGCCAACTTTCACCCAACGACTCACCTGCATCTCTAATCGCACCCATAACTACATCACTACCAATGACAAAAACTTTAACCCTTCAATTTTCATTGATTCCCTAAAAATAATTAATTGGAACAATTTGAAAACACTGCCCCTAGAAGAAGCAGTTGCCCACTTTAACTCCACATTTCTAGGAATACTTGATTCCCAAGCCCCTCTACGAACAAAAAGAATAAAAACTAACTCAGCCCCCTGGCTAACCAAAACTACTCTCTCTACCATGAGACTTAGAGACAAAGCCTGGGGACTCTATCTGAGAAACAAGACACCAGACAAATATATTGCATATAAAACCCTTCGAAATAAAGTAAAAAAGCTAATAACCTCTGATAGACAAACATACTTCTTCACACTCCAGAACAATAATAAAACTAACCCCCAAAGATTCTGGAAGGGAATTTCCACCCTTCTCAACCCCAGCAAACCACACACCCCAACCCCAGACCCAAACATCCAAGACTTGGACTTAGCTGTTCAGTTTAACTCCTTTTTCATCGATTCTATCAGTAAACTCACCTCTTCCTTCTCATGCTCCCCCCGTCATCTAACACACCCCCTTCTCCTACCATAATCAACCCTAACCCCATTTCTTCTTCACACAGCCCATCTCCCACCTCCTCCACTACTATTACTTCCCCGCCAACTGAACCCTCCTCAAATTCGCCATCTCTACTTCCCTCTCTATTCACTTTAAAACCAGTATCTACTACCACTATTAAGAAACTCCTCCAGAAATTAAAGCCGTGTACTAATGCCCCTGATAACATTCCCTCTTATTTCCTACACATAGCTGCAGATGCCATTGCCTATCCCATTAGCATTCTAATAAACCGTTCCATCCAAGAATGCACCGTGCCTCAACTGTGGAAGCAAGCATTCATTATCCCCTTCATAAAGGAGGCAACAATTGCAACGTTAATAATTTTCGTCCTATTGCTATTCTATCCCCATTTCAAAACTTCTGGAAAAGTGTATTCACCTCCAACTCTTGCCACATCTCTTAGATAATAACCTGCTAACCCCTACTCAACATGGATTCAGGCCAAACCACAGTACTATGACTGCCCTCTTATCTTTTCTTGAGACTGTCAATAATGCACGTGATTCTGGCCACATTGTCTCTACCCTACTTCTTGACCTATCCAAGGCCTTTGACACCATCTCACACAATCTGCTTTTAACTAAACTGTCGAAACTTAACCTCTCTCCCTCTTCCATAAATTGGTTTTCTAGCTATCTGTCAAATAGACACCAAGCAGTTATATGGAAGAAGGCTACGTCCCATTCCTTAGCACCCCACTGGAGTTCCCCAAGGATCTATTCTGGGCCCCTCCTCTTCAATATATTTGTCAATGACTTTCATAAATCTATCCTTTTGCAAACATCATCCAATATGCAGATGATTCCACCATTATCTGCTCTGCCATCTCCCTCACTGCTCCAAAACTTACTCAGCAAGCCTTTTCAATAACTGAACATTGGATGAAAATAAACCACCTAGCACTCAATGCCTCCAAAACAAAACTTATGGTATTCACCCCTTCCAAAGCTACCTCCTTCAAAACCAACTCCTTCTCAATTACCAGCCTAAATAACACACCCCTAGAACTAGTCTCTGAAACTAAGCTACTAGGTGTACTAATTGACAATCGACTTAGTTACAATTCCCATCTACTACTAAATATAAAACCCATCAAAACTAGGCATGCTCTACCGTCAGAACCAATACCTTACAAGCTCCTCCAAAATTACACTCGCTTCCTCTTTTCTCATCCCTCCCTTCTCTATGGTGCTCCATTACTGACTAATCTTCAGGCCTCCCTAAAAGACAACTTTCTTCTTGCTATAACAAAATAGCCAAAGCCAACAGCCACAGGTCCTCTACCCACCATTGCTCTTCTCTTCAAAAATTAAATTGGCTTGAATTACCAAATCAGCTTACATATATTCAGCTGACTTTCGCTCATAAGCTCATTTTCAGCCCTTCTCTTTGTCCCTCCCTGTCTTCTGCCTTCAAAATGCACCTACCAAACAGAGTCCTAAGGTCTAACAATCAAAACCTATTAGTAGTACACAAACCATGTCATCCCCAGGCAAACACTTACTATCTTTTAACCTTGCCCGTCTCTGGAACTCACTTCCTCCATCCATTCGTACTATCACTAACAAATACATGTTCAAAAATCACTTCACATATATCTAAGATCCCAATGGGATTGTTCTTGCTCCCTCCCTCATAGATCTATAACATTCCATTCCCTCACCCTTATCCTATCAAAGCTTATGTTCCCTCACTATAGTTATTTAATAAAGACATTCTGTGTTTCCTCTTCAATAACTTCTCTGTTGGCATATCTCAATACTGTTTATTTTTGAATGTTTCTCAAATTTATGCCTAAATGTACTAATGTTTTATCTCTACTCTGTATAACTGTCTTGTAGTCACAACATGTACCTAATTCTGCCTATATCGCAGCTTTTCTCCCCATTTTCGAATGTTTCTCAAATTTAAGCCTATATGTATTAATTGTTATCTCTACTCTGTATAATTATCTTGTAGTTATTGTATGTACCTAATTTTGTCTATATTGGAGCTTTTCTCCCCAGGACTCCATTGAAAACGGGTTCTTTTGGCACAATGGACTATCCTGGTAAACCAACTGCAAATAAATAAATAAATAAATAAATAATGGAAACCCAGAAACATTTTAGATTATTTTATGCATATTCTTAATGCTATATCTGTGTGGCTTTTTCGTCTAGTAATTTTCTGTGCTCAGTTGTCTTTCTAAGGAGTTTAAACCTTTCCTGATTTTATGGGTTTGCCAAGTTTTACACACTTTGTTCCTCTGTCCAGTAAGTTGCTTTGTTTTGAGGGATAGCCAGGGAACAGGGTTCAATTTAAATCTTTTTCCTCTTTGGAGGCATTTCCATTCAGTATACAAAAGAAGGTTTTGTTGAATTTGTGCGTGGGTTCATGTAATGTTATTTTTAATATATTCAAATTGCATGATTTTAAGATTTTATTAAGTGATTCAAATTGCATGATTCTAGGGTTTTATCAAGTATATCAACATTGAAGTAAGACAGCCTGCCTACTGTTCTGTACTGATGAAGTTTAGGAGAGTAGCTAGCATTTCTATTGGAAAAGGTGGGTAAGAGGTCACCTAAGGTGTCTGGTAATGTTCTTATGGTAATCATATTACCTGGTTGAGAGAAGAGTATCCAGTCTAATGTCTATGCTCTTAGTGGACTTCCTGTATCTAGATGGGGTATTAAAACCATATAGGTTGTTGCTAGCAGCAGGACTATCTTATGTAATACTGAGACAATATATGTTCAAGTCCCCAAGGATTAGAGATTCCTGTGGTAAACTGAATGATACCCAAGACAGTAGATCTTCTGTGGCAGGGATATTCTTTCCTGGAGAGATGTAAAGTACAATAATAAACAGGCTCTTATACAAGTTCAGTTTTAAAAAGGAAATTTGAAGCTCTGCATTACTCAACTGAGGAATATGCTGTTAGCATAGTAGAGGGAGATGACAGTGTTATGGCGTACTAAGGTTTGGCTTTTTTTGAAATGGTGAACTGGATGGGTTAGAGATTTGGTTTTTTTGGTTTGGGTTGGGGGTTGGTTTGAAGGGGGATGAGACCTGGGTGGTGTAGGAGAGTAGAAGTGTGTAACTGAAGAGGGCCTGTGTTCCTAATGGGTAATGACTGTGTATAATTTTGTAGTTGATGGGTATTTGTATGCATATAGAGATTGGGATATGGGACTGTGATGTGTGGTGGGGGTGTGTGGTAGGATGTGGGTGGTGAGTATGCTTAATATAATTGTGAGAGTAAACTCGAGGAGGAGCATGTTAAAAATATGTTAGGGGAAAGTAGAGTTATCTGGGTGGAAGTGATATGCTATTATTATAGGTTCATGGGTGTTTACTAGGCTAATGACCACAAGGGGCTTTTTAAGCCTAGCAATGCATCCCAAATCTCTGACAAGTTCTGATACCCTTGATAAGTGTAAGCAGGGGGTTGGGAGATGAACCATTTACAGGTTACCTCTTTGTTGGAATAGATTGGGAGAAGTCAGTTAGATGGGCCTATGATATGAGTTTGCAAGCTGAGGAGTTAGGCCATTTGGATGTTGCAGGGAATTTGGTTGGTTGCTTTGTTGCAAGGGTGGGAGATAGAATGGTATAAATTTAGTTGAATTTGGAGGTGGGTGAGAATAAGGGGTAGAGCAGTAAAGTGATACGAGTCAGAATGTAGCAAGGGCTGAGAAGGTGATACAACTGCCATGGGTGAAAAAAATATCTTTTAGCCTGAAAGTTCTAAAGGAACAGGAAATTATATTGAAGTATTAATGAACTACAAAGGTACGTAAGATGGGCAATAGACTGAGGTTGTTAGGAAAATAAAGTTTGGAAAAATGAGAAAATAACTTTAACTACTTTTAAAGCTAACCCCATTTAATGCTCAAAATAGTTTTGTTCATTACTTAGTGAAAACTTTAGGACATGTAAAAGGGAAGACGCAAACCTTCCTGTGTCCTGACAGAGTGCTCTTCAAACTATTTGGAGATATACAGAGCTGAGTATATTTTTCTGGCACTTCAGAGTTGTGTACTGGTAATTGTTGTTTGACTAATTTTATATCATTGCTGGTTGACTTCAAAGTTGTGCACTGTTATTTTTGCTTCACTGTATAGTTTTTCAGATCTCTGCTGAAGGTGTTGGTTTTCCTATACCCGCCCTCCCTATTCCTGTCTTGTTGTTTAAATTTGGAGGCTTTTGCAGTTTCCCGCCCCCACTGTAGATTTGATCTGGGACACTCCCCCCAGTCCCATCTCTTTACCTCATTCTACCTAATAGACTCCTACTGCACTTGTTTTTAGTCATTTTTAATTTAATTGCATTTTTTAAACTGTTTGGTCTAACATTGCTACATACTCGTGTGCTAGCTTGCACTGCATTTGAATTGTTTTTACTGCTGTTTTAGCTACTTTTCTGTATATGTGTGTGTGTGTGTGTGTGTGTGTGTGTGTGTGTGTGTGTGTGTGTGTGTGTGTATATATATATATATATATATATATATATATATATATATATATATATATATATATATATATATAAAAAACATTTCCTGTAACTAGTGTAGTCCAGATTCAGATTTGCTGTATCCAGGACTGTATGTAAGCTTCTGAGCCCCCCCCCCCAAGCTTTTTGTGTTGGGGGAAGCCTTCTAGCTTATCAGTGGGAGTGGTAAGCACTCAGTAACCTATATACCACATAAGGAGTGGTTCTGGCCCATAAATTGTAGTTACTGGCCATTTGGGCAGTTTTTCCATCTCTCTCAAATTTCTGATTTAAAAGCCCACATTTGCACTTGTTTCCCCCCTTTCCTGTAACTAGTTTAGTCCAGATACAGATTCTTAGTTTTAGCACTTGAATTTGCTTATTCATGATCAGCACTTGTTCAGAACTTGTAAGCACTAAATAACCTACTAATTAATACAGCACTCAACCTTCCTCATTACCTAGAGGAAAACAGTTTTGGTACTTACTTTCCTCACTTGCTTAGAGAAAAACAACTCTTGTACTCACTTTCTTCTTTTATCTAGAGGAAAATATTTTTTTTATTCAGGCAGTCCAAGGGTCAGCTCCCAGTGTTCTCTTCTGTCTATCTAATGAATCTGGGCATCTTGGGGCAATATAGAAATTGCCTCATGTACACCGACAACTCTCTCCTCCTACCACCCAACACTACAAACTGTGAGAGATGCACTTATCTATCCAAACTGGAGGTAAAGCTCTCTCCAACCAAGACTGAACTTGACAGTCAAGAGGAGAAGGTAAATACTTGCACCACACCACACTCATCACATAGTCTCACTAAATCTACACCACCAAAATCCACACATAGAAACACAAAAACATTCGCGGAGGCTCTCAATAATAATCTGCTCAAGCAACAGGGACCTCCAAAGCAGAAATGCAAGCAACCTCCACCCCCAACACAACCCAAATGACACATAGCCCACAGACTCAGTGTGCCACTCAACCACAGACAATAAGGCAAAACAACGTACCCAATACCCTAGTCATAGGTGACTCTATAGTCAGGCACACTGATGTCCCACTCACCAGTCTAAACAAGGAGAAGGTTACTGTCAGCTGCCTGTATCCGCCACATAACCCATTCACTCAGGTCATTCCACAACAAGTACAAATATGACTCTGTCATTGTCCATGTTGGTGTGAATGACCTGAGACGTACCTCCCTGGACTACATGAAAAGAGACATGGAAGAGCTCTCCGATCTTGTAACCCAGGCAGGTATGACCCTAGCCCTGAGTAGCATTCTGCCATCACCCAGAATGATGCCGCAGTACAAGGACAAAATGATTGACTTCAGCAATTGGCTAAACTTCTGGTGCCTTTCTAAAGGGATCCAGTATCTGTCTGCCTGAGATGACCTGTTCGACAGACCACAATGCTTTGTCGGAGATGGCCTACATGTGTCAACCCTGGCATTCCGGATACTGGCTAAGGTTCTTGCTGCCCCTATAGTGCCTTTTTTAGGCAGGGTTCAAATAGCAAATTCACCACCATAATAGGAACAGGCAAGCAAAAACTGAGGGTGATGCTACTCAATGCTAGAAGTCTAAATCTCAAAATGCACTCACTCGAGGCACTCTTTAAAATGGAGAACATCGATATCTGTGCAGTGACTGAGACCTGGTTCAAGGCTCCAGAGAGCACCCCTGCACTACCAGGCTATAACTCATACCACACTTTTCGGCCATGTAACCTGGACCAGAACACCAAAGGCGGAGGTGTGTCCATATTCATTAAGGATATCCACACCTCAGTTGCGCTAGTTGCTCAGCATAATGCAGCCGAGGTTATCCAAGTGCAACTAACTCTTGGCAAAACTGCAATCCAAACTGTAGCTTGCTACAGATCCCCCACCATGCCCCAGGATTCCCACTCCTCTTTTCTTGATGTACTGGAAAATATTAGGGTTCAACCAAACACCCTAATAATGGGCAATTTCAACTACCCCACCATTAACTGGGAAAACTACTCCTGTACCAACTCCTTCATTCAACGCTTTCTGGAATTCATAAACTCCAATACCCTGGATCAACTTATCCACACCTCCACCAGGGGCAACAATATCCTAGATCTAGTCATTACCAACATGAGTGACTGGTGTTTCACATCTGAAGTCAACTCCTCATTGGTCCGATCCGACCATAAGCTAATTACCCTAGATATCCACATCCTTCCCCGACCCCCCCATTAAGGAAACCATGGTAAAAAATTTCTCCAAAGCCAACTTCATGCTTCTTAAGACTGAAGTGGTGACCTTCATGACACCCATGCAGATGGACAATACAGTTACGACTACTGAATCCTACACAACTGCAATTTATAAGCACTTACATGAGTGCATGGATCGTGCTATCCCAATCAGAAAAAAGACACTATCCTCCAAAAAAAGGAAGCCAATCTGGTGGTCCCCTGCCATAAACAAACTGTACAACAGAAGGAAGAAACTGTTGCAAAAGAGAGTGAAACCCCATGAGTAGAGGAGCTCCCTGGTCAGCCTTAGTAAGAAGCTGCGATCCCTGATAAAATCCTCCAAAGCTAGTTACAAAATAGCCACTGATTCTAAAGACAACCACAAAGTATTCTAAAGCTATGTCAAGAATCTCGATGGCAACACTCAGATCTGCTCTGAGTTACAGCATAATGGCACTAAATATACAGACCCAACTGATATTGCCAACATTGTGGCAGATAGGTTCAGTGCTAACTTTACCCCCCTCTCACCCCTTAAAGAGCCCATCTCTATACCGGAAGAATGTAAAGTTTCTGTAATCACGGCTGCACAGGTAAAAAACACTCTCTCCAAAGCCAAGAACACTTATAAACAAAGACATTGGTAATCTCCAAACTCTGGACCCCACCCAGTTCAGGTTTGTAAAGGGCAGATCATGTCTCCTAAACCTGACAGACTTCTTTGAAGCAGTCACCAAAGCCGTAGACAAGGGTAAGGTGGTTCACACAGCCTATCTAGATCTTGCCAAGGTTTTCAACGCCATCCCCCACTCTGGAATTATAGATAAACTCATTAAACTAGGTATAAATCCCTATGTCACAAGATGGATTGCCAACTGGCTCACTGACAGAACCCACACTGTGAAAGTAGTAGACTCCAAATCCGACTTCAGACCAGTGACAAGTGGAGTACCACAGGGTTCAGTCCTGGGTCCTCTCCTGTTTGGTATCTACTTCTCTGAAGTACAGGCTAACACAGAAGGTTTTTGGCTAATGAAGTTCACAGATGACTGCAAACTAGGAGCCATAATCAAAACTCCCAACGATGTGGACATCCTACAAAAGGGCCTCACTGAGACAGATGCCTGGTGTCAAAGCCATGGCCTCAAGCTCAATGCCAAAAAGTGCATTGTCATCCCCTTTAGTAAAAACTCTCTACCCATGAACTACAACATAGGAAGTAGTATATTTAACACCAAAAGTGTGATAAGAGACCTTAGGACACAGGTGGAGAGTAGTCTCTCCTTTGGTAATCACATCGCCACAGTAGTCAGGAAATCCTTCTACGTGGAACACCTCATCACAAAAGGTTTCTCACCCAGAAAAAAAGAGGTCATTGTTCCCCTCTATGCATCACTCATTAGACCCATTATAGAGTACAACACCCCTTTTGGTATGTACCTCACAAGAAATCTACAACAACTGGAAAGGCCGCAGAAATACCTCACAAAGAGGCTTACTGGCTTCAAACAGATGCCCTATGCAGACCATCTCAAAAAACTCCAGCTTTACTCCGTCGCATATTGCCTACTCAGAGGTGATCTCTGCCTAACATACAAAGCTATGTCAAACTCAGAGCTGTTGGACATGCTCCACTTAAATAAATCCCAATCCTTCTGAGCTACATGCTCTAGGGACCTAAACCTTGTCATCACAATAAACAGAACATGCCGGAGGGATAGATTCCTGTCCCAGAGACTTCCCATACTCTGGAATAAACTATCTATCTATACCAAACAAAGCTCCTCATATGCACTCTTCAAGAAAAATCTTGATGATTGGATTGGAAATAGGAAATTCACCCCCGGGATCACCTCTATGGCTCTGCTCGACAGTGGCACAGGAAAATAATTTTCTTGGGTGGCAAAAGCCAGGGTACCTTTTTGGCTGGGCTTGTATAGGCCCCAGGGCCGATAGCCTAGTATGTACCTATGAACCTATGGACACAGAACTGTCTATACAGTCAAAGAGGGACAGTCACAAAGGCAGTAGCTAGAAAGAGCAATTAGGAAAGTACAGGCTACCAGAAAGTGTAGGGTGGAAAGATTAAGGTATAGTGGAGTCTATTTTTGATTCTAGTTAAAACAGCTAAAAAGCAGACCACTAAGTAATGGCCAAGCAGAGAAGAAACTTTAAAATGATACTATTTTCAACAGAGCATGACTAGGATAACAGAACAAACAAATTCTTACACTGAATAAAAGACAGGTCTATATGCGTTTGCACTGTTGGAAGCAGTATTGGGTGGGAAGGTGTAGTCCATGATTATACTGAATAAAAGACAAGTCTTTAAATATTTGCAGGGATGGATGCTCCATCTATTCTGATGAAGTCTTTGTGGTGGGGTGGGGGTGCAGTCCTCAACTTTACTGAATAAAAGACAAGTATGTAAGCTTTTGTAGGGCTGGATGCTCTATTTATTGTGCTGTAGTCTTTGGGGTAGGCATGTAGTCCATGGTTATCTGACTAGCGCAAGTGGATGAGGGTGGACAGCTGTTGGGAGCTAACTATCCAAACAAGTAGCAAGTCTCCAAATAGAAGGTAGAGTTAACTATCTACATGAGTGTTTATAACAGTATGTGGGGTTCACCATCTACATGTGTATTCATAACAGTATACGAAGTTCACTATCTGCACATGTTTATAATAGTATGTGGAGTTAACCATCCATCTGTGTGTTTATAACAATGTGTGGCGTTAAGTATCCGTGTGTATTTATAAAAGTATGCAGAACTGACAATCCATATGTGTCTTTATAACATTATGCTCAGTTAACTCTCCATCTATTTATACAGTATGCTGAGTTAATCATCCATATGTGTGTCTATAACAACATGTGATAACCATACATATTTGTTTGTACCAATATGTATTGTTAACCATCCATGTGTGTTTATAACATTATGCAGAGTTAACCATCCATATGTATGTTTTTAACAGTATGCTGAGTTCACCATCCATGTGTTTATAACAGTATAGGGTGTTAACCATCCATATTTATTTATTTTATTTTACATTTGTTGACCGGGAAAGTCCGACTGGACACAGATCCTTTTATAGCAGATGCCCAGGGAGAAAATCTGCACACAATGATGCATTAATTACAAAATTAATAATAAAAAGTAATAAAATTGATATAAATGCAATTTAACAATTCCAGTCTAAGCCACAAATGTAAAATAGGAGTAACAGATACATGAGGACGGCAGATATGCATGGAGTATACATTCTTATATCCATAGGAGTATTGGTTACATCTGTGATGGTACATATTGACATTAGAACAATAGTAACAGTGACAGCAGTGATGTAGTCATAAAGCTTATTGGACATGACAGTTATGGCTGTAAACTAAGAGCTATGACTGGAGAGATGGTGTAGTAGGCAGATTCAGAGATTAAGAGGAAATAGTAGAGAAAGAATAAGGGAGTAAGTAGTATAGATGGAATAGATGGTGGAAATGAACCATGCAGGGTGTGTAAGTGGCTGGGGTGGGGTGATAGAGAAAGAGGGTCTTTAGTCTGTCTTGGAGCAAGTGCATAACCAGTGATTTTTTAAGTGAGTTTTTAGTGCAGCTTTGAAGTGAGTGCATGAATATATAGAGGTTATTGAGAGGGGGAGAGTGTTCCATAATTTGGATATAGTGCAGGAGAAAAGAGCAACCCCAGCTGAGTTCTTGGTTTTGGACACCTGGAGTTGACTTTTGCTGCTGGAGCATAGTGGTCTGGTGGTACGGTAGGGCTGGAGTAGATTTTGGAGGGATGGGACTTTAAGAGGATAGTTCATTAACTTGTGAGTGAGGGAGAGTTAATTTAGGTGAAGAAGTTGTGGGAGTTTGAGACAGTTAAGTTCAGTGAGTCAGATACAGTGGTGACTGTGATAGGTAGTTCCAGTGGCAAACTTGGTGATTTTGTTGTAACAAGTGCAGTATGTGGTATTAACCATCGATGTGTGCGTGTGTGCGTGTGTGCATGTGTGTGTGTGTGTAACAGTACACAAAATTAATGATCCATATATGTGTTTATAACACTATCCTGAGTTAACCATCCATATGTGTATTTACAACAGTGTTAACCATTCTTTTGTGTGTTTATAGCAGTATATCAAGTTTAACATCCATATGCGTATTTATAACAATGTGCAGTGTTATCCATCCATCTGTGTGTTTATAACAGCATGATGACTATTCAGCTGTGTGTTTTTAACAATATGCAGTATTATCCATCCATCTGTGTGTTTATGACAGTATGATGGCTATTGATATGTTTGTTTATAACACTGTTCAGAGCTAACCATCCATATCTGTGTTTATAACAGTGAGCAGCTGACAGTAATATGGAGGCACTGACCTACCACTTGCTGCAGCATAGTAATTTCAGAATGAGGGAAGAGTTCAACTGCGCATTTCTAGACTTGGAAAAAGTATACAAGGTACCAGAAAGCTGATTTGGGCAGTCCTTTGATGGTTTTAAGTCCCGGAAACATTGGTAGAATTAGTGCAGGCTATGTACAAGGAACCAATGACTCAAGTATGAACAGTGTTCAATTTTGTGAGAGTGGGTGTGCATCTGGATTTATCTCTGAGTCCAGTCCTGTTCATACTGGTGATGAATTACATAAGTATACAGGTCAGAGAGGACAGATCAACAAAGCTGTTGTATGCAGAAGATGTGACTAACCTGGCAGACTCTGAACAAGAGCTTCAGCAAATGATGGGGGAATGGAAAAGCAAAACTGAAGGCACATGGGATAAAAGTGATTACAACTACGACAGTTGTAATGGCAGAAAATGTGGGAAATTAAATGAAACTGAACACTGAGAACTGAAAATAGTTAAAGTTTAACACCTTCTGTTATCTGAGAGGAGGTGGTTGAGGAGAAGCGAAGCCAAAATGAGGAAGTCAAAGCTAGAATTAGAGGGGCTGAAGCCAAATGGCACAAAGTTCCAGGACTGGTGTGTGACTAAAGAATGGAAAAGAAGCTGAAAAGTAAGGTGATCAAACCAGTGGTGCAACCAGTACTACTGTATGGTATGGAAGCCTGGACAGTGAAGGTAGACCGCTGAGGAAGTTACAGGTGATGTAAATGATTCGAGCACATAAGCAGGAAAATTCAGAAGACAATCTGGTGAAGAAGATTTGGGACAGCAGGAAGCAAGAAGAAATAAGGACATCCAGTAAGGAGATAGATAAATTGCATGAGAAAAGACCTGTAACAATTAGGCATGATTGTCATAGAAGAGTGGCATTGAGATGGTGACAGTTGATGAGACCCACCTGTCCTCAAGTAAAAAGATAAAAAGGGGGTTGATGGTTGTGATGGCCTCTCTTTACCCCAAGCCAGTAATCAGCAAGCTTCAATCCCTACCACTGACACAGATAAGAGAGGGTCACTAAAAACAGTAGTGGATTTACACAGTATTTTAAGATACAACTCTCTGCATCAAGGACAATTTCCCCCATGAGCACACGGGGAACATGCTCTAGACCTGGGACTGGACTATCTGTTTCTCCAGATCCCAAATGAGACTCACTTTGGAGCAGTGTGTCCCAGTTCCATGTAGCTGACACACCCACACACTCCTGGAAAAGGCTGGTACAGATTTTCTAACTGTACCACTTCTGCCCAGAATATAAGGTAACTTCGCTGCCACCAGTCTGCCACTCTCAGGCTCTTACAAGGGTATCTAGTTATAATGAGTAAAATCAATACTAACATAAATGGTAGAGTGTAACCAAAGCAGCCAGGCTTTTTGGAGTGGCCAAGGTGTCACTAAAATAAGAACTCAAAACCAAAGGAGGCCGCACTCAAGTGAGAGGTTATAACTGACTTTATTAATAAAGTCAATAAGCAGTCAACACCAGTTTCAGCGACAAGCCTTTATCAATGTATATCACAAACTGCAAACCCATTTTATTTATATAGTGGAAGCATCATAGTCAGCAGATACATACCAACCAATCAATACACAGCATTATAAATGTTTATTCAGACCAGGTGAAAAAAGACCCCCAGTCTGACAATCCAAGTTTTTTTCTTTTTTGTTTAGAATGTTGTGCCATCCAGCTTTAAAATTCCTGTTACCATGTACGTTATTTATAACAATAAATTTAAATTCACAGTCGAATGTTTAATGGTATGCTTATATAGTGCATTAGTACTATTCTTATTCCTAATGTTGCTAAGGTGTTCAGAAATATGCAATCTAATGGGTCTTGAGGTCTGACAAACATAGAATGCTGAACAAATACATACAGCTAAATATACCACCCAATCAGTACTACAACTGGCAAAAATCTTTATTTATGTCTTTTTTTATGTCTTGTATATTTAATATAAAGATTTTTGCCAATTTTAGTACAGTACAGTGATGTTATTGTTTGTGAAACATGGTTAAAGAGCAATAACTGGAAAGCAGTTCTGTCAGGGTATAAATGTTTTTATTGTAACAAACATTCTAGCAAAAAAAAAAAAATCAGTATTGAAGACTGTTTGAGATCACCGATTATGACATGTTTGATGATAACTCCATTGTGTAACAACAACGACAAGTTTGGAAGAAATTATAATTCCAAACACAACAAAAAGAATGAAACGCTGCAAAAAACAACCACAAAATCAAGAACAGAAGGTCCGGTGAACAGTAACCACCAATGGGCGAAAATGAAGTAGAACAGCTCACAATAAGGCTCCAATAATCCAAAAAGCTCCAAAGTTATTTTATCCTTATTATATATTATTATATAGAAATTATAATTGTTGGAGTGCATAAACCATCAAAGTCAACTCCTGACGATGTGGAAGAATTTATACATTTTTGCATGAATCACAACAGGGTAAAAAATAATAGTAGCTAGGGATTTAACAGACTGGAATAATATTGATTCTACGAGTTTAATAAGGAAATTATTTGCAATGGATTTTCAGGAATAACAATTGATGCAGATTGTAAACAACCCTACCAGGGAATGGAATATAACTATACATGTTTGTGTTATTTGACGTTAGACATTTAATATATACTTTGTGTTTTTAAGGAAACTATTGTTACTGCCTATCATGTTTTACCACCTTTGATGTGTAGTATTCATTGGGTTACAAATGTTAAATCACTGTTAAGATAATTCTGCCAAACAAATGGGAAGAAATGTCTTCTGTAACATGCATGTGTAGTCTATAAACCATTGATAGTAGTAACACGTGCCAAATTAGAGCTTATATTTTCTATATCAAAAGTTTTTGATACCGTCTCCCACCAGACACTGTTACATAAACTCTCATCCTTAGGGCTCACCAACTCTTCCCTGCAATGGTTCCATAGTTACCTCTCAAACAAAGAACAAGCAGTGAAATGGAAAACTGATTTCTCCATCTTGTTGTCAGTAACAATTGGTATCCTATAATCCTCTATAGGGGGCCACATAGTTTTCAACCTATTCATCACTGACTGTACACTGGTACACAAAAAAGCTATCCCAGTTCAAGATGCTGATGACTTGACTCTAGTCTGCTCTGCCAAAACTCTCTCAACTCCAAGACCTTGGATAATAATCCCTCTTATTGATTGAAACATGGTTAAATAATTCACAATTACTTCTAAACCAAAAAAAAAATACTGTTCTTTAACAGAAAAAACATATCTACCAAAAGAATAATATTCACTATCATCTCCGTCAACATTGCCATGACATCTAATATTAATGCATGTCATCATACGGATGACCATTTGAAATTTGTCCACCATGTATGCCACTGTGTTAAAATAACTCATCAAACAAGGCACATTATACAGAGTAAAAATATCTTACTAGCATATCCATAAGACATATAGCCTATACTTTCTTACTATCATCTTCTGTGCTGCCAAAATCTTCACTAATCTGTAAATCTCACAACTGGCTAAACTTGAGCAATTTTATAATAAAACAGCACCATTTGTAATACTCTATAACAACAGAACACACTACTGCCTGGCACTTAGCATTAAACTGGTTACCTAGCTCTTTCTCAGCTAACTACAATACATAGATTTTCTAGAAGCCATAAAATTGCCAAGACCTTAACAACTTAATACTCCATTAACCACCCAATAATATTTTATGCTCTGGAGAAAAATCACCAGTCACTATAGCCAAAGCATCTAATATATTGCAGATGACTCTAGATTCAAATAGTATAACTAAATTATGGAATCACATCCCACTAACACTGAAATCCATTCAGAATGTAAACTCAATTAAGACACGACTAAAACTTCATTGATCAAATAATGGATCTGTTTTTGTATATTTCCAGGATAAGGTCACTGTCCTCTTCAGCTTGCCGCATCATCAAACCATTTCTCTTCAGTGAGAATCCTATGCTCCACACCCCGTCTTCACCAATACTTGATTAGTATATACAGTTTTGTGACAGTGCTCACCACCTCCTCTCCACACTTCCAATATAAACCTTATGATAGCCATATATAATGGTGTCTGAACCTACTTAATACTCCAGCTCTTATTTATAACATTAACATTGTCTGTCTTACTGAGTTCATTCCCTCACTTCCATTTCTCTGAATTTCTAATCACTAAATAGAAATATCTAAGATCTCTTTGACAATCCCACTAACATACCTCTTCAAATGTTCAATGTTCATCATCTGCTAAATGCATAAGTATCTTTTATACTCTAATAGTTTCCTTTATTTCTTATGAATGTAATCTAACTAGCAAATGTTTGTGTAACTGTTAGTGTATATTACTTAATGTTTGTTCATGTATGTCTAATATTTTGTAGCTTTTCTCCCTAGGCCTCCACTAAAAAAGTTTTTTTTTTGGTTTAGACCCAGTCAGACAAACCCAGGACACAAAAGCATAATAAAATAAATAAATACTGGTGAGCATACATACCTATGACCTCATGCAAGTCCATCATCACATCAATCCAGGGTTGCAAAACTGCCTAGTATATGTTTGGATGACTTGTTATGGATGACTTTGGTGATATATATATATATATATATATATATATATATATATATATATATATATATATATATATATATAAAAACAAACATGTCTATATGTAATAGTACTAATCCCTTATATGTGCTATATGTTCTTACATATTGGCATTTCCATCATATCCGCAGCCAGAACTAAAGTCTGAAAAAGAGGACAGGCCTGACAAGTGTACCTTCATGTGCTATGATTGTAGGCAGTTACAAGTATGAATGACCATGCCTACTAATGACTTTCTCTAATGGCACTGCAGCCCCTCCACTGCCTCAACAAGCAGTTATGCACATATTTACGTTCAATTTAATTAGGCTGTAGTACAGGTTCTATGTCAGCACACATCTCTTTATTTATGCAGCTATGTAATGTGCACTTTCTTCCTTACATTTATATGTTTGCAGCCCTTTTACTCCCTCCCAGAGCTCATCCACTGATCCTGACATAGGATGTGATAGGATACATAGAAACAGTACAAGCAGTGACACACAGGACAATGTGCTGGGGTTAACTTTGTCTATCCCAGGTTGCAGCAGTCCTGTGACTCAGTGTATAACCTTCAATATGAGGGATAGTTCATGTGGCCAAGTGGATATTGGTCAAGATGACTACATTGAGCAATTGCACCCAGGTGAATCTGAGAGTAGTGGTTAGACAACTCCATAATGGACAACAATGTCTGTAAGATGAATGTGGGCAAGTGGTGCAGAAGTGTAGACATACATCTGAAGATGTGCACCTGCTATTAGCGGCACACAATCATTCTCATCACAATCACCGCAATGAACTGCGTGCATTTGCTAATGCAACTGACTGTGTATCACACTAAATCCATGTGTTACCTGAAAGTCTGGGCAGCAGTCATGTAGAAGTCACAGCAGTAAGATAGTGTGATATCTATTGCACACTATATCAAGCACCTTGTAACAGCAGTGCTTGAGCAGTAGCAGAGTAGGTGTCATGACCTGTATGATTACTATGAAACCAGTTGGGAGAGACAGACCAACTCTTGCACATCCTATGCAAGGTCTTCATACATCAGTGATGTCAATGCTGCAACCTACAGTATAGCTACTGTGAGTTGCCATGGTCAGACCACATCTGGCATGTCCAGGCATACCACACTTACCACTTGAAAGGACCCATAGTATGTCCCAACACTACCACTACCAGACTAGCACTATGGGTCAGCAGTTTCCTCACATCAGAGGCAGCCAAGACCATAGCATGAGGGATCAGTGTGTGTCTTGTTGTATCATCCTGAACTATGGCAATTATGACTGCTGTGTTGAGCACTAAATACTGTGTATGTTAATGGTGTTTGACATGTATGATGCCACTCAGTTTATATTAATATATGATATACATGACAGAACATGGAGGGTGGCAGCAGTTAGCATTGCTGCCTCACAGCAAGAAGTTCTCTGGTTCGATCCTCAGCTGGGGTGCCTTCTTTGCAGAGTCTGCATGTCCTCCTTGTGGTCCATGGGTTTCCTCTGGGTGCTCCGGTTTCTTCCCAGATTCCAAAGACATGCTGTAGGTGGATTGGTCACTCTAAATTGACCCTAGGCATGAGTGTGTGCATGTGTGTGCCTTCTGTGGAAGGTTGGGCGCCGAGCTGGCAACTCGACACCGTAAAAACTCCACTGCCAATCATGAGCAGACAAGGTGATCCACTGTGGCGACCCCTAACCGGGAAAAGCCAAAAGAAGAATAAGATACATGACAGAACATAAAACCATTGTGCAGTTAATTTACTTCTGTTGACAAGTTTAATGAGTGTTTTCGGTTGATGTTTTGATGTATGTCACTTATGCTGTACTGCTGCTTTTATGCAACATACTCACTTGAGTTACACCAGCATTCTTCTGTATATGCAACCTATATATGATTGGGTAAACAATGTATTACAGCTATTATGCCATTTCCTTATTGTATGCTAGTATTCCTTGCACAGGTTTACATGAAATGGCATACCTATGTTACTTCTGGCATATTATTCTGGCTATTGCCACTGCATATACTATATAACACCCTGCACATGCATTTTCCAGTTGCACATGCCATTCGAATATACATTACAGTACATGTTACTTACGATGCCACATACATTCAGGATAAGTGCTTCCATTCATATCCTGTCCTGAGCCAGTACCATGGCTATTGCTGCATACATGTGAAGTGTTGCATGTCATACTGCACTTCACGTGTATGTATGTAATTTCAGACGATCATATCTATGTATGTGTGTTACCTGCAGTCACGTTTACTCCCATATTATTGACAGCAACAGTCATGTTTGGTAAGATGTGTCAAACCTAAAGCATTATTGATACATGTTTAGCTTAAGGCATGCATATTTATAAACATTTAATAACTAAAATCCAGTATGCGTGATATTATCACATCATACACATGAAACTATTTGCATACCTTCTCTGATATGTATTCATTCTATACCACTAGGGACATTTCCTTCTAATATGCTGCTTTAACCTATGGCTACATTAACAGGCAAACTCCTAACCACATCATCATCATCAACAACCACTTTTTTCTAATTTTCTCTTGGGGTTGGTGTATCATGTCAACTGTTGCCATCTCTCTTTATTCAGTGCCACTCCCCTGCCTTTTTTAACACTGATTCTTATACTTCATACCTGACTGTTGCAGGTCTTCTCTCACACACACTCCATCTACATCTTTGCTGGATGTCCTTATTTCCTTTTGCCTTCTTCCTGTCTGTCCCAAATTTTCTTCACCAGATTGTCTTCTGCTTTTCTGCACATGTGCACAAACTAACGTAATCTGTTCTCTTTGACCTTTACTCCAGTTGGAGCTACTTTGGCATCTACTCTTATTTCCTCATTTCTTCATCTCTCCCACAGGCACTTCATCGTCATCACCTCTAGCATCTTCAACTGCTCCACCTTTACTGCCCAGGTTTTGGTATCATACAGTAGTACTGGTTGCACCACAGTTTTGTACATCTTACTTTTTAGCTTTTTTGTCATTCTTCTGACATATACTACACTTGATAGTCTATGCCAACTGGCTGAAGCCCCTCTGATTGTAACTTCAGTCTCCTCATTCAGACTTCTCTTCTCCTCAAACACCCCTCCCAGCTACTTGAAGCTGTTAACCCATTCCACCATTTTCCCTTTTATCTCAGTTCACAGTTTCTTCTGACTTCCCCATTTGCTGCCAATACAACTGTCTTATCTGTACACAGTCTTATCCCATGTGCCTTCAATTTTGCATTCCATTCCCCCTATCCTTTGCTAAAGTTCTTGCTCAGAGACTGTTTATAATGCCACACTGTTTGCATACAGCAACTTTCTTGATCTGTCCCCTCCAACCTGTTTGCTAATGTAGTCCATCACCAGTATGAATACAGTGGGCTCAAAGCCGAGCCCTGGTGTACACTCATTCCCACTGGGAACCCCTCTATGAAAATGAACACTGATCATACTTGAGTCATTGGGTCCTTGTATATAGCTTGCACTAATTCTACCAGTGTTTCTGGGACTTTGAACCACTGCAGGATTGCCCAAATCAGCTTGCCTGGGACCTTGTCATATGCTTTTCTAAAATGTTTTATTTGGTTTTAAACAAATCAATTATAAAAAAAACTACTTACACATGTCCACAGCTAATCAATACATCATAGTTATACATAACAATTAGTATTTTTCAAGCAAGTCTTTAAGTTTAAGCCACTATTTATATGAATGTGTAATATTAGAAATTCTTATCTTTGCAGTATGCAATTTACCACTGCAAACAATTTTTGCCATACTGATAAATGCAACACTAGAGAGGATAACTTTACTGTTCCAGTTTTTAGTAATTACTTTTCTGTCTATAGCAAGAACAGACCAAAGAAGAGGTACTTGGATTTTTGGAATTATCTCAGGAAATGGAGAATTAAATAAAAATGAAGATATAGAAATATTACATCTATTTAATCATAGAGCTTGAATTAAATTATTAATTTCTTTCCAAAACGGGAAGATGAAGTCACCTTCATATGCCATATACATCTAATCCACGACTGTTTCAGAATCACATATCCAGCATTTAATTATTTTTTGATTTATATATAATTGTAATTTTGGTAGGAGTGACAAAAGCTCTGTGTAAGAATTTCCAAGTGAAATTTTCCAGTATAATGAAGATATGGTTTTATCTGCAGACTGTAATATTATTTTATTGCATTCTTTAGAGAAGTCATTATTAATTTTTGAGGAATAGTTCAAATAGGAAATGTCTAACTATGTGAAATCTAACTTTAGAATTTTATAAAATTTTGACAAAAATGATTTATTTTCCATTGTATTATTATTGATATTTATTAAGAATTCCAATAATTTGGGAAACAATTTCTTATCAAGGTTAAATATCTTATTTTTCTCTATGTTCACAGATTCTCTAAATATTTGTAAAACTAACCAATTCTCAAAATCTTGATTGTATTTGGACCTTAAATTTTCAACAGTATATATATCAGTACCATTTAAGAATTGGTGCCAATAAATTACTTTGTTGTTTCAATACTAGAATTTTGTTGAAGTTGCGAGTTTCTAAGCAATCATTTGTATATGCAATTGGAAACACAGAAAATATTAAGTCTTTAATACAATGGTTAGAATATGTGAACTTTTGGAAAGAGGAAATTATGTTATTTAAATACGGACTTTGAGAAGAGGGTGTAATTTTTTTAATAACCAGATAAAACTATTAGAGGGTAGTTGTTTATGACATATTGTGATATATTTATTATTTACTAATAATAATTTTTGCTGTATTTGTTTCTATTTTGAACCATAAGATGAATTTATCCACAATGCTATAGCTTTTACAATTGTTGTAGTAGCATGCAAGGAATCGTATTCCACCATTATCCCAACTTTTTTCTGTGCCAGTCAAAGGAAACTCTTGGTTTATTATGATGCCAAAAAATTTAAGTAGATTATTTATCTTCTTCATCATTTCTTTGGTGGAGATGGTACTAAAAATTGTAAGACAAACAATATTTTAGGGACAATTACCATCTTAATGAGCATTGATTGTTCCTCCATGGAAAGAAGAATGTGTTCCAGTCTCTGACTAAACATAACATTTTATTAACAACCTGTTGAAAGTGTGTTTGTATCATTTCTTTACTATTAGACATAATGGTTATGCAAAGGTATTTCATTTGAATAAATTGAAGGGCGCGGTGGTGGTACTGCGGTAGCGTTGTTGCCTCACAGTAAGACGCTGTCCAGTTCGATTTTCAGCTAGAGCATCTTCTGCGTGGAGACATGCGTGAATAGGCGAACCTTCGTTGAAGGTTGTGTGTCAGGGCTGGTAACTCGGCACGCAAAAATCAACTACCAATCATTAGCGGACCGGAGTTCCGCTGTGTTGACCCCTAACTGGGAAAAGCCGAAAGACACAAACTATTCCAATTGAAGTTAGAATATTTTTGTAGTTTTTTAATTTTTTATTAATTAATGATGTAGTTGTTTTATTATGATTAAATCTTAAGTTCATGATTTCTGAAAATGACTAATAGAACTGCACAAAGAAATGCAGAAGCATGGCTGGATGACCTTCACTTCACTTTAATCTAATGTACACAGTTTCATCTCCCTATAACAATCACAGTAAAAGACTTCTTCAGACTGAAATACTTATCACATCAAACACTTTAAATACACCTTTCAAGGCACATGACATATCACAGGATTCCTACTAAATATATTCACTTAAAAAGACATACACACTTAAAATAACCTAACACTTATAATACCTACACTACACATTCTAATGTTTTAACCCCTTAAGTACATAGTGAATTCTTCCCTATTGTTTAGTCCAGGTGGAAAACATGCATTTAATCTAACCTGCCAGCAATATTCTAGCCAGCCAAGTTCTTCTTCTATATTCACACTATTAGTGGTACTTACCATGGCTTCTAATATTAAAATTTGTAATCTACCTTACAAGAGCCACTTTTATAGTGTTTACACATGGCATTTTTAGCATCTCCTATATTAATAGAATATTTGTGTTTGTATATCCTTCTATTAAGTTCCCTTGTCATCCTCCCTACATAGAAACTTTTATACTCAGTGCAAATTATAAGATAAATCACATTCTTTGATTTACAGTTAAATAAACCTGGCATTTTAATTTTATTTTTACCTATTGTTATTTCATTACCTTCAGTATATAACAAATTACACATGTTACACTTGTAACATTTAATCGTACCACTTCTATGCTCAGTTAGAATATTTTTACTTAATTTAGCCTGGAAATAACTTTTAAAACATTTTGCTTTATTTTGGACAAAAATAGGGTTAACCCCCATTTTGCTAGTCAATTCACTATTAGCCTTAAACAACCCCCAATTATTTATAGCAACATTTTTTAAAGCTTGTGAGTCTACACTATTTTGTATAGCCATCACCCTTTTGTATTCATGCTGACCTTTTTTATTTACTTGATTTGTTGTTATACCCATCCTTACATTCATTTGTTCATGAAATAATTTATCAACTTCTCCACTAGGGTAACTTCTTTTAACTATTTTACTACAAAAAGACTTAGCTTTTTCAGAAAAGTCATCATTATTCTTAGTCAAACAATTTATTCTATTCAATTGACCTTTCACTACATTTAATTTAGTTTGCCTAGGGTGCATACTGGTCAAATGTAAATAACTGTTGTTCTGAACCTCTTTTTATATATTTTAGATACCAGTTTCTTATTTTCTTTAAAAAATGTTAGATCCAAGTAATTTATTGTATTATAATTGTATTCATAAATAAACTTCAAATATGCATATACATTATTGATATAATCAATAAAATTTTCCAGCTCATTAAAAGTTCCTTTCCATACAAGAAACACATCATCAATAAAATGCAACATTTTTATGATTTTGTCATTACATTTGCTTTCCATTATATGAGTTGCTTCCCACCAATGCATAAAAATATTGGCATAGCTAGGGGCTAAAGAAGCTCCCATCGCCACCCTATTGACTAGTACATAAATGTCATCATAAAATAAAAAGAAATTATAGTTTAAAACTAATTCAATCATCTCCATTAGTAACCCAATCATATTGTTTGTAAATTGTCTAGTTCTTAATAATTCCAACCTAACCATCTCCATTCCTTTTATGTTAGGTATCATAGTATAAAGCGACTTAATACCTAATGTCACTAAAATATGTGATTCATCTACCATTGCTTCCTTTATTTTCTTAATGAAATCAAAACTTTCTTTGATGTATGTTGTGCTAAAAGACACTGCCTATTATAAATGTTTATCAACAAAGACTGGTAACCCTTCTGTTTTATTGTTAGCACTAGCTACAATGGTTCTTAATGGGGAGGGGGGGTCATTTAAATTCTTGTGTTCATTAGGGATTCCACATATTTTACTAATTTTTGGGTTGGTTTGGTCAAAAACTTTCTTATATTTTCATCTATTCTTTCAGCCAAAAAACATTCTATAAAGGAATCAATCATGTCATAACCTTTTTTAACTTCTTTTATAGTAATCTTTTTATAAAATATTTCATTCTGTAAAAGCTCATTAATTTTACATTCATATACATCCCTATCAAGTGCAACCAATTTCTTCTTCTATGATATGTCATGTGCCTTGAAAAGTGTATTTAAATGTATTTAAATTTTGATGAGATAAGTATTTGTCTGAAGAAGTCTATTACTGTGATTGTTATTGGGAGATGAAAGCGTTTATTGATACTGTGTACCTTGGATTAAAGTGAAGTGAAGGTCATCCAGCCATGTTTCTGCATTTCTTTGTGTATTCTACTGTTTTTGGTACTTTGTGCTACTGTTGAAGAAAGTTTTTTGGTAGTTAGTGGCATTTTGGATGGAGGCTCGTAACTTTCCAGGTACCAGCTTTATTACACAACCTGAAGGGTGAATGTTAAATGATACACCTACTGATTCTTTTATTATCAACAATGAAGGAACTGTGAATTCTTTGAATTAAGGGGCGATATACTCACATGGTAACCAGTGAAGAAGTTTTACAAGGGTGCTTGACCCCACCTGTTAATCCTTTTACCTGTGGAGATGAGCAGCAGCCTACTATACAAATTAAAGTAAACCATAGAAAACTGTTTACCAAACTGGAAAAAGGTATGTCCAAATTAAAACGTCTACAATGGGACAATTTGTTTTTTGAGAACTGTTTAAAGGTTAGCAGAGTTCTGAAGGGACTAAGAATTAACAAACTGTCAGCTGGTAATGATTTACCAAAGAAATTGGTTGATGAATGGCTTGAAATCAACCAAAAAGCAGGGCTGCAATATATTGAAGTCCTGATGTCTTATAATAGAGTGAAAATAACTGAATTATCTGACTGTATTCATGACAAGTTTATGTTGAAGGAAAACACTTCAGCAGATAATTTAAACTCTAAAATGTTCAGCATTCAAGAGAATTTAATTAAATTGAATGAAAGCCCGAGTACTAGAAATCTAAAAAAGTTTGAGCATGACTGCCAAGACTATGAAGGGGTCGTGGCTTCAGCATATGGACTGAAACTATCAAGAGAAGTGCCAGGGAGGTGTGTAGATGATGACAACGTAGCGACCACAGAGGCGAATGCTGTGAGGCACTTGGAGCATCTAAATGGAAAGAATAAAATAAATGGAATGGAAAACCTTAAAAAGTGAATAGAATAAATTGTTTGACTAAGAATGATGATGCCTTTTCAGAAGAAGCTAAGTCTTTTTGTAATAAAATAGTTAAAAGAGGTTACCCTAGTGGAGAAGTTGATAAATTATTTCAAGAACAAATGAATATAAGGATGGGTATAACAAATCGAGTAAATAAAAAAAGGTGAATACAAAAGGGCGATGGATATACAAAACAGTGTAGACTCTCAAGCTATAAAATATGTTGTTATAAATAATTGGGGGTTGTTTAAGGCTAATAGTGAATTAACTAGTAAAATAGGGGTTAACTCTATTTTTGTCCAAAAGAAAGTGAAATGTTTTAAAAATTATTTCCAGGGTAAATTAAGTAAAAATAATCTGAGCATAGAAGTGGTATGATTAAATGTTACAAGTGTAACATGTGCAATTTGTTATATACTGAAGGTAATGAACAATAGGTAAAAATAAAATTAAAATACCAGGCTTATTTAATTGTAAATCAAAGAATGTGATTTATCTTATAATTTGCATTGAGTTATATGTAGGGAAAATGACAAGGGAACTTAATAGAAGGATATACGAACACAAATATGCTATTAATATAGGAGATACTAACAATTCCATGTGTAAACACTATAAAAGTGGCTCTTGTAAGGTAGATTACAATTTTTTTAGTATTAGAAGCCCTGGTAAATAGCACTAATATTGTGAATATAAAAGAATAACTTGGCTGGCTAGAATATTGCTGGCAGGTTAGGTTAAATGCATAAAAGAAATAGCATGCTGAAGGTAGACTCAATACTCAAAATTTTAATCCAAGGCAAAATAGTAGTTAAAAAGCAGATACACACAATACCAATGCTGGTCCTTGTGCACAAACACAAAATACTTTGTTGAAATATCCACAATCCCAATGTCCTTGTGAATGAAAAAAACAAATAGCTTTCCTTACGAATGAAGAAACAATAGCTTAAGTGCTTTCATCACTGCCCAGTCAGAAACTTCCTCAGAATATCATCACATTTTTTGAATGAGATTTTAAAGTCAACTACAGACATGCCTCCAATAGGATAACCAATGAAAGTCACTGTTTGATACAAAGCCATTACCATTCTTTTTAAAGAAACAGTAGTACAAATACATTATATCCACTCACATAATATAAAATAAAAATGAATATTAATAAATAATTACACATTTTAAAACTATTTAACTATCTCTCCAAAGCTTGTAGCCTTAAAAAACATGTCATAGACAGGGATTCATTCAACCCTGGCCATCCTGTTGCATTGATCCTGATTTGCCATAATGTCTCTTGTTTTTCTAAATGAAGATTCCAAGGACCCCTCCCCCTGGCCCTATATTCTAATACTTCAATGATAAAAAAAATTGAATGCATGATCATTAAATTCTAAAATATGTTTGGCCAAGGCATTTGTTTACTTTCTATTTCTTAGGTCCCTCAGGTGTTCATATATTCTATTCTTTATTTTCCTCTCAGTTTTCCAATGTAGAATCCTCTGCATTTATTGCATAAAGCACAATATACCACCCTTTCAGTATTACAATCACATTTGTTTTTTAACTTTACTTGTACCTTATTAACAGTGAATTTATTCCCCTCATAAATAAAGGGACAATAGTTGCAGGCTCCACATTTTTTCATGCTACCATTTAATAGATGTTGGTCACCTTGTTTGTCTCAAAAATATTTTTAGACACCTCCCCTTCCTATATACTATCGTAGGGCGCTCTTCCAGTTTAGTATGAGCATTTTTATTACTGGACAAAACTACCCAATTTTTATACAAAATATCTTTAATCAGGTTACTTGATATATTAAAAGTAGTAATGAAGGCTGTTTTGTAATCCCTCTGTTCTAAATTATCATATGTTAACCTATTTAGTGCTGTTCCTTTTTTAATGAGTATAATGAGAATAATGAAGAGAGTGCTAGGGCAGAACTGGCCATATCTATTTGGCCATTACCAGAATGGTCATCTCATAGGGCCCTTTTCTCTCATAAAAGGTTTAAAAAAACAGATTCTCTTTTATTCACCACCTCCATTATGATATCCTTCACCATTCCAAGTGGATAACCTCCATTCAAAAACATCTTTTTCAGCACTTCACATTAATCTAAAAATGAATCGAAGCAAGATACCATCCTGGCAGCCCTCACAAACTGTCCCTTCACTATACCTTTTTTTCTGCTTGTATGGGTGCCCACTCTCAAAGTGTAAAAAACTGTTTGAGTAGGTGGGCTTTCTGAAAATCTTGTCTAGAAAGCACTGTGTAGTAGAATCTTTCTTCAATTTTACATTCAAATAAGCAATTTCTTGATGGTCTATAATATGTGAAAATTTTAAAAAACATGTTGACTCATTTATGTATTCAACAAACTCAGAAATTGCATTGACTGGTCCATTCCAGAAAATAAAGATATCATTCAAAAACTGTAAATAAACCTTACAAAAAACATAAAAAGGTGAATTCACAAGGCATCTTTGTTCCCACTCTAACATCACTATGTTAGCGTAGATACCACCAGATGATGCCCCCATTGCCATACCTTTTGTTTCTAGAAAAAAATCACTATTAAATAGAATAAAATTATTCTTCAATACTATTTCCAGTAGTTGCTCAAACATATTAATACATTCTTGCTGTAGACCTTTTCTTAATAATCACAGAACCATTCTAAACCTATATCATGGGGGATGGAGGTGTACAAATCCTTTACATCGATAGTGATAAATATACCATCTTGCAAAAATTCCAGTCTATTTATCCTATCCAAAAAATCCCAAGAATCTTTTACTATGCTCAGTTCATCTTTAAGTAAGTTCTTTAATTTAGCATCAATAAACTTAGCAATAGGTTGAGTAATGGACCCCCTAGAATCCAAAATAGGCCTCATAGTGGATGTTCTAGGTTTTTGTGGATCTTCAGGAGACCAAAAATACTTGGCATTTTAGGATAGGCTACATTCATATAGTTATATTCATCAATCGTGATGCTATTCTCAAAAATATCATTTAGTTCATTTTTAATTCTCCTGTATGCCCCATTTACTTCATTTAGGGACACTACTTGATAAATATCACTTGTTAGTACTTCCATTATTTTCTCGTGATACAATTTATTATCCATAATTATGATCCCCCCACCCTTATCAAGTTTGATACTTACATTCTGGTTCCCTTTTATTTTTTCCAAACTAGAAATTTCAGCTTTACTTAAATTCCCACCAGGACAATTCCTTAATGTATTACGGATATCTATCTCACATAACCTTTTAAACATTAATAAAGTTGGATGAATGGGTGGATTATATGTACTAGATATATGTAGTGGATCACAAACATATTCTACATTCTGGAATAAAATTTTCAAATTTAACTTTCTAATAAAAAGTTTCAGATCTACAATTGTTTCATCCATATTCAAATTACTTTCTGGAACAAAAGACAGACCCCTAGCCAAATGATCACAATCAACAGAGTTAATAGGCATAGTGGAAAAATTAAACACTTTAAAATCTCCCTTTGTATTGAGGTGGATAGTCAAACAATGAGTAGTCTTGTTCTCAATTTGCTGGGTATTCACCAATGTCCATGGCCATTGCCTCTCCAACCAATATTTTAACCATTTATTAGTATATTAATGCATATTTATTTATGTTTTTATGCATATTTACATTTACATATATTTAATGTTACACATTTATCAGCATTGTACATGTGACTATTGGATTATCAGCTGGCCTTATTGCATCTTCTATATAAGCTTTATTATGTTAAACTACTGCGTCTGATAAAGCAACTAGTGTAGTTGTGAAAGCGATAACCATTTTTATTTTTTCTATTTTTGGTTTGAATAAATGTATGTTTGTGTGCTAACTTGGTGCAAAGGTAAAAAAAAACAAATGTGATTGTAATACTGAAAGGGTGGTATAGTGTGCTTTATGCAATAAATGCAGAGGATTCTACATTGGAAAAAATGAGAGGAAAATAAAGAATAGAATATATGAACATCTGAGAGACATAAGAAATAGAAAGGAGAAAAATGCCTTGGCCAAACATATTTTAGAATTTAGTGATCATGCATTCAAGTTTTTTATCATTGAAGTATTAGAATATAGGGCCGGGGTGGGGGGTCCTTGGAATCTTCTTTTAGAAAAACAAGTGACATTATGGCAAATCAGGATCAATGCAATAGAATGGCCAGGGTTAAATGAATCCCTGTCTATGACATGTTTTTTAAGGCTAAAAGTTTTGGAGAGATAGTTAAATAGTTTTAAAATGTGTAATTATTTATTAATATTCATTTTTATTTTATATTATGTGAGTGGATATAATGTATTTGTACTACTGTTTCTTTAAAAAGAATGGTAATGGCTTTGCATCAAACAGTGACTTTCATTGGTTATCCTATTGGAGGAGTGTCTGTAGTTGACTTTAAAATCTCATTCAAAAAATGTGAAGATATTCTGAAGAAGTTTCTGATTGGGCAGAGACGAAAGCGCTTAAGCTATTGTTTGTTCATTCATAAGGAAAGCTATTTGTTTTTTTCATTCACAAGGACATTGGGATTGTGGATATTTCAACAAAGTATTTTGTGTTCATGCAGAAGGACCAGCATTGGTATTGTGTGTTTCTGCTTTTTAATTACTATTTTACCTTGGATTAAAATTTTGAGTATTGAGTTTACCTTCAGTGTGCTATTTCATTTATCAGTTTAACTGTGTTCCTCATGGTTGCTGTTTAGATTAAATGCATGTTTTCCACCTGGACTAAACAATAGGGAAGAATTCACTATGTACTTAAAAAGGAAGTGGTTAAAACATTAGAAAGTAGCATAGGTATTATAAGTGTTAAGTTATTTTAATTGTATATGTCTTTTTAAGTGAATAAATTTAGTAGGAATCGAGATATGTCATGTGCCTTGAAAGGTGTATTTAAAGTGTTTGATGTGATAAATATTTCAGTCATGAAGATGTCTCTTACTGTGATTGTTATTGGGAGAGGAAAGCACTTACTGATACTGTGTACCTTGGATTAAAGTAAAGTGAAGGTCATCCAGCCGTGTTTCTGCATTTCTTTGTTTATTCTGCTGTTTTTGCTACTTTGTGCTACTGTTGAAGACAGTGACTCATAGAACTAATTATATGTTCAAATAAATATTCTATATTAACTACTGTTAGTAAAGTATCATCAGCACTGCGGTGGTGGTGCTGCGGTAGCGTTGTCGCCTCCCAGTTAGATGTTGCCCGTTCAATTCTCAGTTAGAGCGTCTTCTATGTGGTGACATGTGTGAATGGGTGTTCCTTCATTGAAGGCTATGCGTTAGGCCCGGCAAGCCAGTACGTAAAAATCTACTGTCAATCATTAGCGGACGGGAGTTCCGCTGTGGCGACCTCTAACCGGGAAAAGCCGAAAGACACAAACAAGTAAAGTATCATCAGCAAAGAACTTTATCTTTAGTTCAAAAACATTTTTATTTTATACCATTAAAGTTCTTAGTGGATCTAATACTATTAGCGAAGGATTCTATAGCTAATGCAAAAAGTAAAGGTGATAATGGACAGCCGTGTTTTGAGCCTTTTTGTAATTTAAAGGAATTAGAAAGAAAACAACCTATTTTAACATAAGCACAAGAGTTACTATATAACTCAGAAATTAATGCAATTAGCTCAGCTGAGAAATTATACACTTCAAGTGTTTTAAAAAGGTTTGCACAATGAACTGAGTCAAAAGCCTTATCTAAATCAAGACTAATGATAGAAAGTATTTTTTTTATTTTTATTTTACATGTCTATTAATGTATGTATTCTTATTGTATTATCCTTTACTTGTCAATTTAAAATAAACCCAGTTTGATCACTGTTAATTGGTTTAGGTATAAGTAGATTAATTCTGTTAGCTAAAATGGATACAAACATCTTATAGTCCACATTTAACAGTGAAATGGGTCTGTATGATGAACAGTTTGTAGGATCCTTATCTTGTTTTAAAATAAGTGATATAAGGGAATATTTCCATGATGGGGGAACTTCAGCATTTGTTTTTTATTTCTCTATAGACCTTATCTAATATTTTAACTGCATCATCCAATAGTATTTTATAATGTTGTGGTATAAGACAATCTAAGCCCAGTGCCTTATTATTTTTTAACTTTTTTATTTAATCTTTTATTTCTGTTAAAGTGAATGGTCTGCCATTTTTTTAGTTGTTCACTTCTTTTATTATTTATATTTTCCCTTAGAAAACTTTTAAGTATATCATCATTATCAGGTTATTTGTATTATTATTTATATTTTTATAACATATTTTAAAGTCTTCAAGAATACCTTTAATATCTGTTTTTCTTTCTTTTTTTATTTATGTGTGTTATAATTTCTTTTATATGATTTAGTTTATCAATTTTCTTTGATCTAACAGCAAGTTTATTTAAGCTTAAAGGGTTTAATGACTATGCCTGAAATTTAAGTTTTTCCAGGTTTACTGAAATTTTATGATTTAGAATTTCAACATATTTTATATCTGAGTTTTTAAGTTTAGACTGACTGATAATGCCATTTGGTTTTAGATTTAACTTTAATGTGTCTATTTTGGCCTGTAGTTTATTCAATTCTTTGTCTCATTCTCTTGTTTTACTAATATAACAGCTTGCAACTCTTCCATTTAAGTAAGCCTTTAAAGAATCTCACAGGGCAGTGTCAAATACTCCACCATTCATGTTTATTTCTAGAAAATGTTTGAGCTCTTTAACATACAAACCATTGACTATTTTTATTTTAATAATGTATGTTGCTGATCTCATGTGATGTATTAAAATTGTCAGTTTTTAAAATAATAATAAAGATTATAGCATTGTGGTCTGATAATGAGCATGAAACTACTGAAACTTCTCAGATATGTGATAACAGATTGAGGCAAAACTTTATCAATATTTGTTTGTGTTCCATATCTATATGAATAATGGGTAATTTGAAGTGAATTTGTTTTCCTTATCTCATACATATCCTTTAAATTAATTTGATTTACAAATATTTGGCTAAAGATGTGATTCTCAGCTTTCTATCTACAGTGGAAACTTTGTCTGATAAAATACAATTAAAATCATCAGTCATTATGACTTCACCTTTCATATAATAGGCTATAGTGTCTAAGTAATTTTTTGCATCTTTTGTTCCAACCCCTGGAATCCAATATGAGTTCACCAATGTATATAGTTTTCTGTTCCACTTAATTATAACAATGCTTAACATACAATTTTTATCAATGTAGGTATCTTTTATTTTACGTATTACTGGTAAGTTCTTCAATAAAATGAGGGTGCCTCTTCTTTTAGCTCAAAAGCCAGAACCTGCTAAAACCAAATAATTTTTTAATAAAAGTTTCTTTACATCTTTATTAAATAAATGTGTTTCTTGTAGAAATAGTATTGGAGCTTTATGTAATTGTAAGTATTTCAACAGACTCTTTACAGGAATGTTCAGTCCATTAATATGCATTGAACATCAGACATTTATATAAGAAAGAAAAAACACAGGTATAATGAAATCATATATATGTACAGAACTTACATAATTTATATATAACATTACGAAATCTTCAGCTATGGACAAAACTTTTGAAACAAATAAATTACCTAATGATATAACTCTAAAGCATTCTACCATGGAATAATGTATTCCTAGTTTGTTAAAAACATGAACAAACTACCTCTCAAACTCTCCAATAGACTAACAATGCTTAGCTCATGCTTCTGATTCATATTAACGTGTCTCATATGTTTAGTACGCATCATAAAAAAAGCCATCAGTGAGTTATTATAAATAAGAAAAGTTAAACAGGTGTTCAGAACTTTTATTATAAGTTGACCAAATTGAATATTTCTATAGTCATCTTTTCCTGTACCTCACGTTATCTGCTTGGTCTACTATAGGGAGGAAGTCAGTTATTATTTTTATATTAATGTATAGGTCTGATGATTTTATATTTTTTCTATTTCGTTTTCTATGTGTAAAGTTGTTCATAGGATAAATAAGTTCATAAATTAGTACCAAGACATAGCATATAAACTTGCATTAAAAGAATGACAGTGTGCAATCTAGTTTTACTTGTAAAAGTGTGAATGTTACTGTAATTATTTGATGACATTCCAATAATAACTTTTGTATATGTAAGAAACTATACTTTTTATGCTTTGTTTATAATATAGCATAACTTTCCTGGGGGCTATAGCATATCAAGTATACTATCGGTGGCAAGCATTCAAAACTATGTAAGAACTCACATTGGTTTAAAATGCACTTCACTGCCTTTTTACTTATCTAATATGTATTCTTTGACATCTTAGCATATGTTTCAAAATATTATATGATTATTTACTTTTAAACAGGAAGAAGTAAACTTGACAATTCTTAGAATTTTCAAAACTCCCACAGCATCACAAAAATGCTCATGACTCTAAGTTGTTTCAAGCTGGTTTTCATGATAAGGGCTTGAAAATGAACAGTCCATCAGTTACAATTCAAACAAAAACTCTCACAAGAGAATCCAAGCCACCTCCATATCACACATCAATCCCCAAACCCTTCCAAACTACCAAACAAAACAAAACAAAAAAAAAAGAAGCAAACAACAAAAATAATCTCAAAGTATCCCAACCACTAAAAAGCCATTGCACTGAAATCAGTAAGCACTATTTGTATAAGATGCTTAATATAAAGCTGACTGGAATTTTTAAAGGAAACATAGCATATAAACTTGCATTAAAAAGAATGACAGTTATGTGTGATCCAGGCTTAACTTGTAAAAGTGTGAATGTTATTTGATATATATGTAAAAAGCTATATTTTTTATACTTTGTTTACAACATAGCATGTCTTTCCTGGGTGCTATTGCATGTCAAGTACACTATCAGTACACACTACTAGACCATTTTAAGAACCCAGAATGTAACTTAACATGCCTCTTTAGTGTAATTTGTTGCATGAAATACTACATTTAATAGTACATTATTCAACTGTGCCAAGATATTGGAAGGTGTGCCACCTAAGTTTCATCATAGTAGTGTTAAACTTTTAATAAAATGCATAGTATAACCTTTTAAACTCTAAATGAAAAGTAGCTTTAATTTCATATACAGTATAGCTAAAAGAATCAAACTAACATTTTAAAAAGGGAACTAGTAACATTTGAAGTAGGGAAAATAAATGATTTACCTTGTAAAAAGTAATATTCAACACATGTTCATAAGTATTTAAGCATTTCTTTAAATTAATGAGAACTCATAACTATGAAATACGGTTATTTTCATTTGTCCTTTAGTTCTTTACTGGTTTTGTCTTTTATTAGCCAATCATCTCTTGTTGCATTTCTCTTCAAAGAAGTTGATGGATTCCAGTCCATTTCTTCTGTTTTTTTTTTTCTATGATTTTATTACATCTTCCAAGGTATTAAAAATCTTCTTTCCTTCTGGAAGGTGAATCCTTATTTTTACTGGAAGCAAAGATTTGTTCTTTAATATTGTTTTTCTTTAAGCTTTTAACAGGTAGCACACATGCTTTTCTCTTTGGCATCACTAATATTGAATAGTCATTGTCAAATATTATAATATTTTCTTTAAATTTAACTGGATAATTAGTCCATGCAACTTTTAAGACTAAATCCTTATCTCCACTTCAGAAAAATCTTACAATCACTGACCATGGTGAAAGCATTTTTTTCTTTACAGATGAGTTTGAAAGAGACTTTTGTGCTCTTTTGATGACAAAGGGAAAGGCTACAGGCAGGTTCAAAGTTTTAGGCAGCCAGGTATTGAGGAGTTGAATCATACTGTCTCCATCCTTTTTCAGTAATCCCATAAATACTGATGTTACTCCTTCTAGATCTGTTGTCTAAGTCTTCTATTTTATCCCGGAATAAGTTATTTTGTTTCAGAAGAAATTCAGTGTTATTCGCATTTTCAAGTAATCTTCCATCAAAATCAGACATTGCTTCTTCTATACTCTAGATTAAGATGATTGTTGTTTAAGAGATTCAGCACTTCAACTTGTTGTTTTACATTCCTCTATCTATATTTAAAGATAACTCACTGATGTTACTTAGTATAGCCTGTATGTCTTTTTTCAGTGCGCTGTCCTGTACAATGGGCTTAGAGTGGCTCATTTTGAGACAATTAGTTCTTTCTAGTTTTTCTGATAGGAAAAAACAATTAAAAGAGTGTCAGACTTATTTTTTGTAGTAAATCATTCAGATGTTCAACTATAATCCATCAAGTTGAAACATTCTATTTCAACTATAATCCAGCAAGCTGAAACATTCTATTTAAATTTGTTAGTAAAAATCCTGTCCGAGAAGTTAAAATGAAGCAGAGCTAAAAATAATGCTGTTAATCACTCGCCATCTTGATCATGCCCAGTCATATGCTTTTTCCAAGTCTACAAATTCTAAGTTGCACTCTCATCTCTAACCTCTTCTCAGCTATCTGTCTCATGGCAAACATTGGATCGGTTGTGCTGCAACCTGACCAGAATCTGAACTGCTCATCTCCCGTTTTACTTTCTACTACTCTGCATATTCATTTATCAATCACCCACTCAAGAACTTTCGTGCAGTGTGACAGGATTTTTTTATATGTCTGTACTGCCCACAGTTGTGAATGTCCCCTTCAGTCATCTGTGATGTGTCTTTCTTTTCATACTACTGTGAGAACCTTCAGGAGCCATTTCTCCCCATCTCACCCAGCATTTTTATTTTGTTTGCTGTGATCTCATCTGAACTAGCTGCTTTCCTTGATTTAATTTCCTTGGTTATTACTTCTTCTATGCTGGGCTCCTCCTCTCGTCTTCTTTAATAACAGGCTGTGTGTGGGGCAGTACAGCTTCTGTGGGGGTTTTCTTCATTCCGAAGCTGCTGGAACTACTCCCTATATCAGCCTTTGATGTCTTGTGGACTGGTGTACAGGTTGTTGCTGGCATCCCTTATGAAGGTTGCCTGATTACCTTCTTTATCTTTGTTTCTTTGCCTTGCAACCTGATATACTTTCTTTGTGTCATCTACTGACTTACTTACCAGAAGCTGGTAGAATGCCTCTGGTGCCTTGTTCTTTGCTATTGCAACTCCTTTCTCAGTCTCTGTTAGCTAAGCAGTATTATTTCATAGCCTGGTCTGCCTTTTCTATCTCCTAATTTTTCCTGCACTCCTTTCTTTTGTTGACTTCCTACACACAGTACTGTACAAAACGTGCACTACAGTCAATCTTTGCAAACAATATCTTCAAATAAAATAATGCTAGAGCCTAAGGAACTTCCCAAACAAGATACAAGGTATAGAAAAAGGATGTTTATTTAGGGCTTTCATCCTCACACAAACAGGACTTCTTCAGAATGTCTCATAATACCACATACTGCAATTTATATGACTTCAAATGTAAATAATTGTTTGTAAGATTTAAAGACATAAAATACAATTTTAATACAATGAGTAAATACATTAAAATTCGATCTACACTTAAATCAATACAAGACTTACATAAACTGATAAAATAAACTTTAACAATCACCTCTTATGTGAATCGTTACTGTAATTTAGCTGCTTTCAACTTCAAAACAGACTAAATAGCTGCATAATCATTGATTCCTGGGTAATACATGGCATGTAGCTTAAAGGACCACTACGTGATTCAGAACATGTCTCCTCATTTTGTATAGGTGTTTCTCCCCTATCTTTTGATTCTATCACTGTAAAATGTTATTACTGCTAGTGAAAATCATAACTTTGACTATTTTTCATCAGACATCCTATATGGGTTTCCATTACTGCCAGCCATCTTCCAACTTGTAACTATCACGTGATGCTGCTTAGAATGTACGGGCGCTGCAATGCTTTGATAATAACGCCCCTTGTTTTCCCCTATTTTACTGCTGAAGTACCACCCCCTCCATTCCTTTCACCCTGGAAACACCTCTTTAAATTATGTACGCAGAAGAGCCTTCAACCCTTCCTCTTCATGCAGTAAAAACAGGATGGTGTTTGCATTTGTTTTGTACTGTAATGCAATCAATAGTTCAAATTATATCTGCAAGCTGTCGCATTACAGAACATTAATACTTTAGACATACAGGGCATCCCACGTTCACCTTACTGCAACAAAACCTCACTCGAACTGCTGTTGTCCTTCCTTTCTCATGCTCCACCCCCGACTGCTTTAACTAAGAACTAGGAACTAGAAATAGGTTTCCCCTAGGAAACCAAACAGTACACTATTTTTGTTCCACTATATGTGTAATATGCTGCTGTCATTTCATAGCTTTCTGATGTTACTGCTTTATAGAGCATGCCAGAGTTTTCCTCACTTTCCTTGTCTCTTATTACGTTTTGATTTTACATTTAGTAACGTCCGACGTTCAAGTTTTCTACTTAAAAAAAAATCATGCGAAGCATGTTCTGTTAGCCTTATTATAGAATCTTCCCTTTTTAATCGCTACTTAATATTTGTTTTGATTTTTTTGAGGCAATAAGTTAATAGCTATATTTACTGGGAATATCAGCTTCAGTTTAGTTACCGTTACGACAACCGCGAGTATTACGCGGTTACGTTAACTAACTTGTCAACAGAAAGAAACTTCAAGGTAGTATCTGCTGCACTCATGCTTATTTTCATTAACTTCTTTTTTTCGTTTAAAGTTTAAAAAAATGCAAAGCACCATATGCACATAGCAGTGTTATACATTTAGACAAAGAACCAAAATAAGCACAGATTATTACTGGTCAAATTCAAAATCTGTTGTAAGGAATGCAGACAAGTTGGTCAGTGCTGTTTGTTTATTTTTTATAACTCCAGAATCTTGACATAAATTGCAGAAGTGAACTGGTGTTTGTGTATGTGTGTTACAGTACATATGTGTGTGTGTGTGTATATATATATATATATATATATATATTTACACACTAGCAAAAACAAGATAAACCTCAAGATGGAATCCAATGCTTTCAAAGAAACCCTACTGCGACTAGGCCTCTCAGAGATCTTACATGTGTTCTAATTGGTGATGATGGGATTGCAAGCTGTAATGATGTGCTAATGGCTTGTATTTTATTATGCAAGTGCCAGTATGCACACGTTAAAGATCACCACTTGTGAAGGTTCATTTAACTAAATTATTTTCTAAAGCAGTGGCCCCTGATGAGCCATCTTTGTTTCCTGCTTTGACATCTGAAAGGCTGCATAATAGTTTACAGCTAAATCATAAACAACTAATCCCTGCAGTTGATGTACAATTTGATTTTGATGCTATTGAACTTAACTATATTTTTGATAGCAGATGTTAACTTGCTTAGTCCTGAAAATGTCACAAGGCATCATTTCTGGTGTTCTTCATGTGGGAAACTCCCCCTCTTCCTACTTCTGTTAATCTCCCAGTTCAGAGTTCCCAACACCTTAGACGGGTGTTGCTCCTTTTTGTTGTCTGCGTAGGTTTAGAACTTTTCAGTTTTTAATTTTATGCTAATAAAGCCTCACTTTTCTAAGGGCCTGCTTAAACCATGAAAGAAAGTATGTAAATGTTAGGTAGATGCATCACTTCTAATGACCCAGCAATAGGTTACAATACTCTTTGGCAATGCACCATCCTCTGCAGCTCTCTAGAAATATTTGTAGGCATTCATAGATAATTAGCAGAATTTGCCATGCCACAAAGACAAATGAATGGTCTCCATTAGAATTTGCATGTGCAAGCAGGTGGTCATAGATGGAAGTGAGAACACACATGTTCCAGTTCTATGTGCCAGTGAGAAAGACGATTCCATCACCTACATTGTCATACAGGGTGCACAGTGTATGTCACATCTGCTTTGCCTTGATGGTGACATCTATCTTTGTGTGGATGACAGCCATTCACATCAGTTAAGTAATACCCATTGTGACACCAATTGCAAGCAATTAGCTGGAGGCAGCATTCTGACAGCCAATGGCCCACCATTCATAAACCCCATTTGTGTGCTTTTTGAAGTTGCCACTACCTACTGCAGGAGTATGAGCAAAAGATAAAGCTGCTTCCTCAATGGTTTATTTCTCCAAATGTTTTAGTTGTCTTCTACTGTGACAGGCGTTCATAGGTTCATAGGTGTGTATTAGGCTAATGGGCCTGGAGCCTTTACAAGCCTAGCCCATAGGATTACCCTGGCATTGTGCCACCCAACCTTAGTTCTCAGTGCCTCTGTCGAGTAGAGCTACTGGAGTGATCCCCGGGGTGAATTTTCTATTTCCCATCTACTCATAAAGATTTCTCTTGAAGAGGGCCAGTGAGGTGCTCTGCTTGACCTGTATGGGAAGTCTATTCCATAATATGGGCAGTCTCTGGGTTATGAACCTGTCCCTCCAGCACATTCTGTTGATTGTGGTAATGAGGTTGAGGTCTCTGGAGCATGTGGTGCGGAGGGATTGGGATTTCTTTAGATGTAGCATTTATAACAGGGCTGGGTCAGACATGGCTTTGTAAGCTGTCAAGCAGAGATCGCCCCTAAGTAGGCTATATGAGACAGACAATAGTTGGAGATTTTGAGTCTGTCCATATAGAACAAGTGTTTAAGGCCTAGGATCCTCTTTGTTAGGTACCTCTTTGTTAGGTACTTGCAGCCTCTCCAGTTGTTGCAGGTGTCTAGTGAGGTACATGCCAAATGGGGCATTGTACTCAATGATTGGCCTAATAAGGGAAGAGTAGAGGGAGACAATGACCTCTTATTTCCTGGATGCAAAACCCTTAGTAATGACATGTGCCACACAGAGGGACTTTCTGACCACAGTGGCAATGTGGTGGTCAAAAGAGAGGTTGCTGTCAACCTGTGTTCCCAGATCTCTTATAACACCTTCTGTGTTCAGTGGACTACCATCGATTTGGTAATTCATGGGAACTGGGTTTTTCCCAATGAGGATGGCAACACATTTTTTGACATTGAGCTTAAGGCCATGGTTATGACACCAGTCGTTGGTCTCAGTGAGGCCTTTCTGTAGGATGTCAACATCACTTGGGGAGTTAATAATGGCTCCGAACTTGCAAAATCATCTGCGAACTTTGTCAGCCAGAGTCTCTTCGTGTTGGCCTGGACTTCTGAGAAGCAGACACCAAACAGGAGAGGACCCAGGACTGATCGCTGTGGGACTCTACTCATGAGTGGTTGGTAGTCTGACTTGGAGTCAGCTACTTTCACACTGTGGGTTCTATCTGTGAGCCAGTTTGCAACCCACCTAGTAATATAGGGGTTGATGCCTAGCTTAGTGAGTTTTTCTATTATTCCTGGGTGGGGAATGGTATCAAAGGCCTTGGCCAGATCAAGGTAGGCTGTATGAACCATATTGCCTTCATCCACAGCCCTGGTGACTGACGGAAAGAAGTCAACCAAGTTGAAAAGGCATGGTCTACCCTTCACAAAACCAAACTGTGTGGGATCCAGAGTTTGGAGATTCCCTATATCCTTGTTTATTAGGTCCATGATGATGCATTCCATAGCTTTGCATATCAGACTTGTCAGGGTAATGGGGCAAATGTTCCCAGGGTCTATAGTTGCTCCTCCTTTGTGGAGAGGGATGACTGTAGCAGTGCACCATTCAGTAGGGACAAAGCCTGAGGTGAGGCTGTGATTGAACAGGGCACACAGATGAGGTGCCAGTTCACTCTGTAGTTCATGTAGAACACAGCCAGGGATATCGTCAGGTCCCACAAAAGGTGTATTTTTGGCCTTGGACAGTGCTGTTTTAACCTGTGCAGCAGTAATAATGGGTGTCTGGCAATCTACTAGTATTGTGATTGGTCCTTTGGTGGGGGAGAGAGGGGTAAAGTTGACACTGAATCTATTGGCCAGTATATTGGCAATATCTGTTGGCTTGGTATAGGAGGTACCATTGAGCAGTAGCTCAGAGCAAATCTGGGTATTGCCGTGGAGATTCTTTACATAACTATAGAAGACCTTGTGGTTGTCTTTACTATCTGCTGCAATTCTGCATTCATAGCTAGCTTTAGAGGATTTGATGAGGTATCTCAATTTTTTGTTGAGGCTGATAAGAGATTCTTTCCAGTCTTGGGACTTCACCTTATTCCACATCAGTTTCCTCCTTCTGTTGTAGAGTTTTTTATGGCAGGGGACCACTAGATTGGCTTCCTTTTTTTGGAGGAGTGCATCTTGGTTCTGTTGGATATGGAGAGATCCATGTATTTGTGTACGTGTTCGTACAGTGCATTGGTGTATGATTCAGCGGTCATGCAATGATTCTTCATTTGCATGGGTGCTGTGAAGTTAGCCACCTCTGTTTTTAGGAGCCCAAAGTTAGCTTAGGAGAAGTTTTTCATGGTGGTTACCTTTGCGAGGGTGGGGTGTGGGGTGGAAGGGATGTGGTTCCAAGGTGATTAGTTTGTGGTCAGATCTAACCAGGGAGGAGTTGACTGTTGGTGTAGAGCAATGGTCGCCCATGTTAGTAATGACCAGGTCAAGAATGTTGCTACCTCTAGTGGTGGTATATTAAACATATATTAAAATATTGTATAAATGTGTACAGTATCAAAACTAATATACATACAAATCATGTGAGCAGTTTTTGTATTCCAATGAGCTTAGATAGTAAAGGCACTATGTAATCAAGATTTTAATGCTTTGGGTACTGAACCCCATTTTGTATACAAGAACCAGTGAAACTTGAGAAGTTTGTTGGAACATAACAAAAATAATGATACTTGCCTAACATAAACAGGACAAAGGGTATCTGTCAGTGTGGAGGATTTATTTAATGTTATTTTATAGATTTTGACAATTTTAATATTAAACACATGAAGATCATACCTATGGCAGTTCTTTATACAGTATATGGTTGTAACAGGTGTGATTTATGTGGATAGGTGCTTAACATCCAGGATTTCCAGGACTCTGCTGAAAACAGACACTTGTTGTCTAGTTGGACTATCCTGTCAAATAACTGTTTAATAAAAATAAAATAAATTAACATGTATTTTTGATGTTGGAAAGGAACTAACTACAAGATTTGCAAACAGGGTTCAAGAACGCATATTGGCTATTTAAAAAAATAAGGACAATGTTAATGCTATTTTCAAATAAAATTTTAAGAAGTTCTGTTTTTCATCAAGGTAGATTGTGTAAGTAATACTTAGGTAGATTTTAACAGACTTTTAATTGAGGAAATACATTGGCAGTTATTGGCTGTCCCGGGTCGCAGTGATGCAATGGATATCAAATGTTGTATTTTTTCATCTTTACTTGCAAAGTGAATTTTATCGTTTATAGGTTTGGATTTTATTATGTTGCAGTTCCATAAATGTATTTGTAGTTATTTAATCATATGATAAGTTTTAAGTCATGTGACTTTTTGATAGCATTTAATTGTGTAATGCTTGGTATTTCATTTGGTTGTTCTGGTGATTATAGAATGAAAGTTGTTATTTTTTTTTTTAAATACATCTATAGTCTTGGACAAGTGTCTTTTATTTTTGAGTTAGACTTTTCATTCTTACTCTCTTTGAAACATGTTTTATTGAAATCCAGAGATTTCTTGATTTTGTGAATACTCACTCCCTAGTGCAAATTGCCCCTGCCTCCATCTAGGTATTAACCCTCTTAGCCTTATATTTACAACTGCTTTACCACCTGTTCCAAACCACTTGTCTCTACCTCCTTGTTAAATTCTGGTCATCCAGCTGATACCTTCACCCTCATTAAAAGCCTCCCTAGTCAAAATAATAGTACAAACTTTTTTTTTTTTTTAAACAAGTTTATTGTTTTTAACATACAAAATAAATATCATAACAATTTTATACAAGCAATTAAAATAGAAATAGTTATAACATTCAATAAAATAACCAAAGTATTTACAAAGACATCCACTACAAATCAAATCAATTGATTAAACTATAATGTCATGCTATTGAAACTAAGATTTTTTAACAGGTTTTGTAAAGTATCCCATATAATATAATAAGATGTTTTACTAGTAGTTCTTGATTTTATTGTCATCAATTCCATATGACACACTTCAGTCATAACATTTTTAAATTCATTAAATGAAGGAGGGGTATCTGAAATCCAATTTATGGTTATTATTTTTCTAGCCACTGCTAGAATAGACCATAATAAGGGAAGTTTAACTTTTTTAACACTTTTAGGAACAGGAGTGTTAAATAATATAAGTGATTTAGAAACAATGAAATTATCTGTGAAAAGGGCCTGCAAAAAATCATTGATTAACTTCCAATATTCCTTCAATTTTATACAGTCATAAAACATATGTGCCCAATCAGCATTTATTTCTACATTACATCTTTTACATAAATTGTCTTTATTATTTATTTTATTCATCATTAAAGGTGTATAGACATCATTAAAGGTGTATAGAAGGATCTATGTAAAAATTTCCAAGTAAAAAGTCTCCAATTAATGGAAGTAGTAGTTTTATAAGCAGATTCCAATATATATTGTTTATCTTGTTGTTTTGGTGATTCACCATTAATGGAAATGAAATAATTCCAATAGGTATCTGAACTGTAATGAGTTTCTTCTCTGATAATTTTATGTATGTATGAGAGCTTATCTTTATCAGAAACTCTATGTTGTAAATTTAATATCAAGTAATCAATCAGTATTGGAACAGATTCTTTAACTGTTAAAGACATTAAATCAATTTTATTAATAAGATGTTGTCTAAAACTCTGAATTTCTAACCAACATGTTTCTCTCAAATCAAATTCTTGCTTTAAGAAATCTAAATTTTTTACTTTATTATCAGACAGCAACTGATACCAATACTTTAGATCATTCTCTGTGACCAAAAGAGTTCTTTCAGAGGTGGTTGACAAAAGCATACCTTGTGTATACATTATAGGGAATACAATAAAATTCCATTCCTTATACTTAGGATGCATGAATATAAAATTACGATAACTGATAATAATGTTTAATGGGTAACTAACTATATATTTTGGTGTAATGGATGAAGTACAAAATTCTTTTAGTAACCATAACATGGGGTTATTTACAATAATATTTTTATGTATTAAAGAGATTTTCATGAAGTGAATGCTAATTAGTTCCCAGTAATCTTTCCATCTTGCAACATATGACTGATCTATTAACAAAGTAATAACTTTTATAATAGAAGAGATAGTATATAAATTAAAGTCTGGAAATGAAATGCCCCCTTGAGACCAGCTATTAGTATGTTTCTTTAATGCAATCCTAGGTCTATTAGGCGCCCATAAGAAATTTAACATTAGTGAATTCAATTTCTTAATAATTATTTTTGTAGGTGGGAGAATTATTGATTGTATTAAGTATAATATCTTACGGAATACTATCATTTTAATAATTGTGAGTCTCTCTTCTATTGTAAAAAAACATATTTTTCCAGCTATTGAAAAGATTTTGTATATTAAGAAGACAGGTACTATAATTATTATGTATAATAGATTTGATATCTTTAGTTAATATTATACCTAAGTAAGTTATCTGACCTGAGTTGGGTATATATTTGTTAAAATCATTGAGGACATTTTTTCGTGTGTATATTGGTAATATTTTAGTTTTTTCTTCATTGAATATTAAACCAGAGATATTTTTAAAATCCATCATTTTATCAAATAAGGAATGCATAGAAGAGTTAGATCCTGCTGATGTAATTAGAACATCATCTGCAAAAAGTTGAATTTTAGATATTGTATTTTCATCTATATCAAATCCTTCTATATCAGTACTGTTTCTGATCAAATTAGCCCAAGGCTCCATTATTTTTTTTCAAAACAGGTTTATTGTTTTAACATATAAGAGAAATATCATAACAATTTTATACAAGTAATTAAAAATAGGTATTATTATAATATTCAACAAAATAACTAAAGTATTTACAAAGACATTCATTACAATCAGATCAATTAATTAAACTAAAATACCATGCTATTGAAATTAAAATTTTTTTAACAAATTTTGTAAATTATCCCATACAATAAAATAAGATGTTTTTCTATTTGTTCTAGTCCTAATTGTGTTTATTTCCATATGGCACACTATATTCATAACATTTTTAAATTCATTGAACGAAGGAGGTGTATCTGAAATCCAATTTCTAGTTATTATTTTCCTAGCCACTGCTAGAATAGACCATAACAAGGGAAGCTTAACCTTTTTAATACTTTGAGGTACAGGTGTGTTGAATAATATAAGAGATTTAGAAATAATGAAATTATCTGTACAAAGAGCCTGCAAAAATTCATTAATTGACTTCCAGTATTCTTTCAATTTTATACAATCATAAAACATATGAGCCCTGTCAGCATTAATTTCTACATTACATCTCTTACATAGATTATCTTTATTATTTATTTTATTCATCATCAAAGGTGTATAAAAAGATCTATGTAAAAATGTCCATGTATAAAGTCTCCAGACAATGGAAGACGTAGTTCTATAAGCAGATTCCAATATATATTGTTTATCTTGTTGATTTGGTGGGTCCCCATTAATAGAAGTGAAATAATTCCAGTATGAATCTACACTGTAAAAAGTTTCTTGTCTGACAACTTTATGTATGTATGAAAGTTTACCTTTATCAGAAACTTTATGTTGTAAATTTAATATCAAGTAATCAATCAGTGTTGGAATAGATTCTTTAACAGTTATAGACATTAAATCTATTTTATTAATGAGATGTTGTCTAAAGGTCTGAACCTCTAACCAGCAAGTTTCTCTTAGATCAAATTCTTGTTTTTAAGAAATCTAGATTTTTAACTTTATTATCAGATATCAACTGATACCAGTATTTTAGATCATTATCTATAGCTAAATGAGTTCCTTCAGAAGTAGATGACAAAAGCATACCCTGAGTATACATTACAGGAAATACAATAAAATTGCATTCCCTATACTTAGGGTGCATGAATATAAAGTTACGATAACTAATAATAATATTTAATGGGTAACAAACCATATGTTTAGGTGTAATAGGTGAAGTACAAAATTCCTTTAGTAACCATAACATGGAGTTATTTACAATCATATTTTTATGTGTTAAGGAGATTTTCATGAAGTGTATACTAATTAGCTCCCAATAATCTTTCCATTTTGTGACATATGACTGATCTATTAATAAAGTAATAACTTTTACAATAGAAGAGATAGTATATAAATTAAAGTCTGGAAAAGAAATACCCCCTTGAGACCAGCTATTAGTATGTTTCTTTAATGCAATCCTAGGTCTATTAGATGCCCATAAGAAATTTAACATTAGTGTGTTCAGTTTCTTGATAATTATTTTGTAGTGAAGATTTTGTA
>NC_056734.1:963255284-963260210 GCF_019279795.1 Protopterus annectens | reverse complement strand
ATTTTTCCACTTTTGAAAAAAAGTTTTTTTTTTGTATAATTAAGAAAAAGAAAAAAAGGTTTAAAACTTTTTAATTTAAAATTTTTTGGGTATAATAGATTTTGATATCTTTAGTTAATATTATACCTAATTAAAATTTTAAATTCTTGCCCTGATTGGGGTAATTTTGTTAAAATTTCAATTGAGGCCCTTTTTCAGGGAATTTAATTTTTATTTTTCATTGGGGAAAAATTAAAAGAGTTTTTTAAAATAAAAATTTTATCAAAAAGGGGTGCAAAAATTTCATTAATTAAAACTTCCATTTAATTTTTAATTTTTTTTCATCAAAAAACAAATCCCTATACAAAATTTTCTAAAAATTCCCCACTCCATATTATTTTTTAAAAATTTATTTTTTAACATAAAGGGAAAAAATCTTTTAAAATTTTTATAAAGTTTAAAAATAAGGTATTTTATAAAATTCCAAAATAAAAAAGTTTTCGTTATTTTGGGCCCCTTTAAATTTAAATAAAAATTCCAGTTTTAAAATTAATTTAAAAATTTTTTTTAAATTTTTTATTATAAATTTTTTTCTTTGCTTTAAATTTTTTTAAATTTAATATCAAGTAATCAATCAGTGTTGGAATAGATTCTTTAACAGTTATAGACATTAAATCTATTTTATTAATGAGATGTTGTCTAAAGGTCTGAACCTCTAACCAGCAAGTTTCTCTTAGATCAAATTCTTGTTTTAAGAAATCTAGATTTTTAACTTTATTATCAGATATCAACTGATACCAGTATTTTAGATCATTATCTATAGCTAAATGAGTTCCTTCAGAAGTAGATGACAAAAGCATACCCTGAGTATACATTACAGGAAATACAATAAAATTGCATTCCCTATACTTAGGGTGCATGAATATAAAGTTTATAACTAATAATAATATTTAATGGGTAACAAACCATATGTTTAGGGGTGTAATAGGTGAAGTACAAAATTCCTTTAGTAACCATAACATGGAGTTATTTACAATCATATTTTTATGTGTTAAGGAGATTTTCATGAAGTGTATACTAATTAGCTCCCAATAATCTTTCCATTTTGTGACATATGACTGATCTATTAATAAAGTAATAACTTTTACAATAGAAGAGATAGTATATAAATTAAAGTCTGGAAAAGAAATACCCCCCTTGAGACCAGCTATTAGTATGTTTCTTTAATGCAATCCTAGGTCTATTAGGTGCCCATAAGAAATTTAACATTAGTGTGTTCAGTTTCTTGATAATTATTTTGTAGGTGGAAGTATTATTGATTGTATTAAGTATAAAATCTTGGGGAATATTATCATTTTAATAATTGTAAGTCTCTCCTCCATAGTAAAAAAACATATTATTCCAGGTATTAAAAAGATTTTGTATATTAAGAAAACAGGTATTGTAATTATTATATATAATAGATTTAATATATTTAGATAGTATTATACCTAAATAAGTTATCTGACCTGAATTGGGTACATATTTAGTAAAATCACTAATGAGAATATTTTTTCGTGTATATATAGGTAGTATTTTAGTTTTTTCTTCATTGAATATTAAACCAGAAATACTTTTAAAATTCATCATGTTATCAAATAGAGACTGTATGGAAGAATTAGATCCTGCTGATGTAATTAGAACATCATCTGCAAAAAGTTGAATTTTGGATGTTGTATTTTCATCTATTTCAAAACCCTCTATGTCAGTACTGTTTCTGATCAAATTAGCCAAAGGCTCCATTACTAAAGTGAATAATAGTGGAGAAAGTGGACATCCTTGTTTTGTACCTTTAAGAATGGGTATTTTTTGTGAAACATATGTTCCTACCTTAATATAAGCCAACGTTCCTTTGTATAAATGTTCAATTAGATTTACAAATGCATCCGAGAAGTTTGTGCACTTCATTAAGGTAAACATAGTCCCAACTTACTGAATCAAATGCTGAATTTATATCAAGACTAATAAGTGTTAAATCTTTCTTTTTCCTATTTGCAAAATCTATTAATGTTAAAGTTCTAGTATTTCTATTTACAATGAAGCCTGTCTGATCTATATCTATAATGCCAGGAATGATTGTCTTCAATCTATCAGCAAAGATATTCATAAACATTTTATAATCAACATTAAGTAATGAGATGGGCCGATATGAAGAACATCTAGTTGGATCTTTATTAGGTTTTAAAATTGGCGAAATAAATGTATATTGCCAAGATGGGGGGGTTATTAACTCACAAAAACTGCTTTCAAACAAGTCAGACCAAAAAGTACACAATGAGGAACCTTGTTTGCAGACAGAAACGCCTCCGAGTCAAAAAGCTTCTTAACGCTTTTATTTTGAACAAACCAAAGAAGCGCTAGCACAGACCACTGCAGCTTCTTCAGAGAAACAAGTTAGACAAAACACTCACTTTAAAATACTACATCAGGAAATGACATATTCCTGTTTCCTGTTACCGAACAGTTGTATTTAAAACACATACAAAGTGCTAAAAAGTTAAAGGCATCCCACATTTAGAATCATTTTTAAAAGTAGCACACAACAATAAGAAATGGATTCAATTATATGAAAAAAGATCTCAGCGACTTAACAATAATATGGATGACAAAAACAGATGTCATTACTATTTACAATAAACTACTATACAAAATATGTAAGTAGATCTATCGAAAAATATACTCTAATACTCACTTAAAACATTAAAAACAAATTTGCCTTATATGAGGTGTGTATAAGGGATAAATACTACTCATATTTGCTCAGGCTTAGTTTATTAAACATTCTATTTGTGCTGTAACCATGCAGGACTAAGGAAGAAAGAAAGAAGAAGGGGGGGGGAAGAAAAGGAAGGGGAGAAGTATCCTTTGCCCTGCGGAAAACTGTATCTCTAATACTAGAAAATTGTGAGCTGGATTGGCAGTTGCGCTTGGACGCTTTCTGTCTTCCTGGCCTTAACACTAACTGCAACATTGCCCCAGTTCTTAAATTAAAAAGTTATTTTAGGTAAAACCTACTGTTACTATATAGTTTTCTCTGACTTTAGGTCTGACCCGTATATCAGGCAACACATATTGGATGATTTGGCAGTGTTGTGTGTTATCAGCACCTTGCACTAACACATTAGGTCTAGCTAGTTGACTTGACCGTCTACTATTCAGGGCTTGCTTAACCTAACAGTCAGGTTTATAACCTAGTCTTAGTGGTCTTAGTAGGAAGACACAATGGATTTTCACGTGCTGAATCTTTTAGGTCGTGCGTGTTTTCCATGAGGGCAAAGGATACTTCTCCCCTTCCTTTTCTTCCCCTTCTTCTTTCTTTCTTTCTTCCTTAGTCCTGCATGGTTACAGCACAAATAGAATGTTTAATAAACTAAGCCTGAGCAAATATGAGTAGTATTTATCCCTTATACACACCTCATATAAGGCAAATTTGTTTTTAATGTTTTAAGTGAGTATTAGAGTATATTTTTCGATAGATCTACTTACATATTTTTGTATAGTAGTTTATTGTAAATAGTAATGACATCTGTTTTTTGTCATCCATATTATTGTTAAGTCGCTGAGATCTTTTTTCATATAATTGAATCCATTTCTTATTGTTGTGTGCTACTTTTAAAAATGATTCTAAATGTGGGATGCCTTTAACTTTTTAGCACTTTGTATGTGTTTTTAAATACAACTGTTCGGTAACAGGAAACAGGAATATGTCATTTCCTGATGTAGTATTTTTAAAGTGAGTGTTTTTTGTCTAACTTGTTTCTCTGAAGAAGCTGCAGTGGTCTGTGGCAACCTTCTTTTGGTTTGTTCAAAATAGCGTTAAGAAGCTTTTTGACTCGGAGGCGTTTCTGTCTGCAAACAAGGTTCCTCATTGTGTACTTTTTGGGGTTATTAACTCAGTTTGGGCCAAAATAAAAACCTTATGTATTAATGAATATGTATTTTTAGAAAGGATTTTATATATCTCTGGTATAATACCATCATTACCCGGTGCTTTGTTTGATTTAAGCTTATTTATTTGTGTAATAACTTCTGTATATGAAATACTCTTGTCCAATAGTTTAATCTGTTGTTTATTAAGCTTTTATTCATATTTGTGGTTATAAACTCCTTTATTTTATCTTTAGGTTCCATGTTAATATTATTATGGTTAATTTTGTGAAAGTGATTTCTAAATTCATCTAGTATTTCTGGTATACTAGAAACATTCTTCTTTTTCCTTAGTGAAAAGATTTCTTTGATATGGTTTTGTTTATTCAACCTTTTTGTTTTATTTTAAGTCTATGTAAGTATTTGGGGCTTATTGAATAAGACAAAAACTTGTATTTCTCTAAAGTTATTTTAACTTTATGAGTTAAAATTTCTTTGTATTTCTCATTTAGTTTGTTTATTTCTTCAATAACTTTCTTGTCCATAATATTTTCTTTATTATTATGTTTATAAGAGTCTAATTTACTTTGAATATCTAACAATTCCTTATCCCAAGATTTCCTTTTATTATTATACCATCTGATACTTTGTCCATATAGATATGATTTTAAGGCATCCCAAACATAAACAATGGAGACTTCAGGAGTGTTATTTATGTCTAAAAATGTTTTACTTCTGAAAGTATATATTCTTTATAGTCTTTTAGTTGAGTTAAGTATGCTGGTATCCTTTTGATCTGAACATTATGAGTATTTTTATCATGAATTCAAAAACAATTGAATTATGATCAGATATAGGACATGAAATGATTTTGGAATTAATTAAATCTGTTACCATCTGGTTAGAAATAAAGACCCTATCTATTTTTGAATAAGTTTTGTATCTGTTAGAAAAAAAGGTGTATGGTAATGATTTTGAATCTATCTGATTATTAATATCATTCAAATGATAAGAATTAGCAAAATCATTTAAATGTTTTGC